>NC_057012.1:847151-852151 GCF_000002595.2 Chlamydomonas reinhardtii
CGCTCCACGGGCAGCCGCCGCAGCAGTGCGAAGCCGCGGCCGCGGAGCAGTTCCTCGCGCAGAGCCTGTGGTAAGCGCGTGGCACATGGCGTGGAGGCGGCGTGGCGTGAGGAGCGCGTGGCAATCAGCGGCATGGGCGTGATGAATCTATAATAGCAGCGGGGCACGACCGCATACAGGCCGTGAGCACGGGACACGACAACCACTGCCAGCCGACCGCCGCGTGTGCACCAAGCCCACAGCAGGCATGACCCGAGCCCGGGACGTGAGCAAGTGCGCCAGCCCAGCAGCTGGCTCTAACAGGGTCCAAATTTATGTTTTCATGGGGCATATCGAAAACTTTTGCGAGCCCGGCACATCCCCCATTCGCGGCGCACACCTGCAGCCGGGGCGCCAGTGAGGGCAGTGGGAAGTCCTCGGGTGTGAGTTGAGCCAGGCGGCGGGTGGGGTCCCGCCCGGCCGCCTCCTCCTGCGCCAACACCTGCGCAACCGCCGCCTCCACCTGCAGACAGCAATGACGTAATGCGGCAAGCGAGTTGTCTGTTCCAGCCGAAGCAGCAAGAAACAGGACACGCAGGCCCCGCGACTGCCAGCAGTCCTGGCTAGTGCTGTGACTACCCTACAGTCCCTTAGACATCTAATCGCCTTGACTGTGTGTGTATACCTCTGCAACGTCAGCTTCTGAAAGCTCCAGGGTCCATTCCTGCTGCCGGGACGCGAGGTCGGGCCCGTACCACACGGAGCGCCCGGTGCGTGGCGCCGGCAGACCGGCAGCAGGCGCCCCCACGGCCGCGTCCGGACTGCTGACACCGGGGCCGGAGGCAGCGCCAGCAGCAGCCACAGGCGGCCTAGATGCAACTGTAGGAACAGCAACAGCGAGCGGCAAGATGTGAGGTCGGCAAGGCGTGAAGACAGTCCGAGTCCGCGAGGAACACCGGGCGTCAAGCGTGGCAAGGCACGGCGCTGGGGTGTCTGGACGCACCCGCTGTGCGACCGCTGCCGCCACAAAGTTGCCAGCGAGCGCGACCTAACACCATTGCTGCAGTTGATTGAATGGTCGGCCGCGCGTCGTGTGAGCACGGCCGATGCAAGGAATTCCCGCGACATGTTGTTCGAGCAGCTCGTAAGGAAGCCATAAGATAAGCATGACTTGGTTGTTTACCTGAATAATCCACTGAACGGGCATGGCTATTGGACCATACACGCGTACGATCACGTCGCCGGAATGAAGCGTGCGTTTTCTGCCCCCAGACCTCCACGGTCCCCCCCCCCCGCCCGCCCGCGCCGGCGCCTCGCCCAAGAATGATATCAGTGACATGTGTTGGAACGCTATCTGTGTCTGTTATCGCTGCCTGTCCTCTTAATTCCATGGTACACAATATCTAAGACCTTCCCCGTCGGCCGTGCAGCTCGCGCCGGCTGGGTGTGCGATGCGACAGGGTTTAGGCAGGTTGGCGAGGTCCCGTAGGGTGCAGCTGACGCCCATACCCCAAGCAGACGGCAAACAATTTGCAGCGGCAGAGCAGAAGTGCATGGCTGGTCGAACGCCGGAGTTACTGTACCAACAAGTTGCTGGCTGGCGGAAGATTGCTGATGCGCATTCCTCACGCTCGCGCCGGCTGGGTGAGTCTGGACAAGGACCCTGCACCAGCGCCCTCTGCGCCTCACCCTTTACAACTCTCACAAGTCACAACGTGGACTTGCGCAATTGCACCATTGACCATCCCGGTCCAAGTGGGCCAGTTGCAATAGTAAACACCTGCTCAGGTGTCGGCGCCACCTCACCTCACTCATCTAACACTTCACGTGCAACCAAGCGCGCCCCGCGCTGCTACGTCATTCACGCGCATGCCGCTGCCACGTGCCCCCACCCAGAGAAGTCCAGCTTCTTTACAACCCTCTGGCAAATCCTCATCCCTGGATTCCCTGCACCCTCCTCATAGTCCTCCTTTGCCCTGCCGAGGCCCCGCCATCCTGCTACAGCGCTGCCGCGCATGCCGCATCAGCATCATGTCCGCCATGTGGGTGTCATGCACCTCGCCCGGCCAACAGTCCCAGACAGAACCATTGGCCATTGCCCAGCCTGCCCTCGCCACTGCTACTGCCACCGCTACTGCCGCCCATTGACAGCTTCTCCACCCTGCAGCTAGCCACTGCCGCCGCCGCCACTGCTACTGCCGTTGCTGCTCTGACTGCTACAGCGCCTGCTGCTGCTGCCGCTGCTACTGCTGCTCCCTGGCGGCGCGGGCGGCGGCGATTGCGGCGTCCTCCAGAGCCGTGATCTCATCACACAGCGCCTGCACCGGTGTTGACACACAGGTAGCGAGGAGGCGGGGACAAAAAAACATAAAACATTCTCGGTACATACTGTGGCAATCGTGGCTGCATCATCATTGCATCAATCGTGGTAGTGCCGCGTTTACAGATGAATGCCTGCGCCCCGACACGCAGCTGTGCACGCACGCACGCCCGCTCGCACCTGCAGCCGAGGTGTGGCGGGGTGGTCGGCGAAGGTCTCCTGCGTGGCTCGCAGTAGGCCACGCAGGTGCATGCGGCCCGCAGCCAGGTCCTTGGTGGGCACTGCGCACACACACACACACACACACACACACACACACACACACACACACACACACGCACACACACATGCACAGAGAGGGGGAAGGGGTAGCCATTCATGACTAGTTAAGGTAGTGGTAGACGGTAGACAATCTCGGGAAGCAGGGGCAGCCATTTATGCCAGTCCAGTTGGTTGTTACAAGGCCCAACCCACAGGGCTAGGCGCGCAATCGCTACCTTCACGATCACACCATCACACGCACACGCAGAAGCACGGCAGCAGCACCCTCCCGCCCGCACCCACCCGGCTTGGCGGCCGCACCGCCCTCCTCCTCCTCCTGCTCCTCCTTCTCCTTCTTCTCCTTCTCCACCGCCGCCCGGTAACTGTCCAGGTACGCCTGGCACAGGGCCTCGCTGGCTGCGGCGTACTCGGCGAACTTGGCTGGGTCGGACTTGAAGGCGCCGCCCGCCAGGCCGCGGACCTGGAGAGTATGGTGGAGAGCGTGGGGGAGAGGTTTGGGAAGAGGTGGGGAGGGTTTCCACCATTCCCAGTAAGCAATGGAGATTGCAGTGGTGCCCTGGGCTCACACACATGGGCACGCCTTACTGCTACAGCATGACACACCGCTGCCCACAACCTCCACTGCCACCTGAGCGCCCGCACGAGGTCCCACCCCAGGGAAGTCCCACCCGGTGCCCTCGCCTGGTGCCCGAGTCCCGCCCCCACCCAACCGGCCATGTACCACATGTGACCACGCACTCACGACCGCCGAAAAGGTACCGCCCACTGCCGCTCCCATCCCCACTGCCGCCACTCCCGCCCCCACCCCCACTGCCGCTCCCACCCCCACTGCCGCCACTGCCGCCCCCACCCCACTGCCGCCCCCACCCCCACTACAGCCACCCCCACTCCCACTGCCGCCGCCCCCTCACCGCACCTGCTTGAGCCGTGCCTCCTTGGCGCTCTCGCGCTCGCCGCGCGCCGCCCAGTACCGCGCCAGGCAGCCCCAGGTGGCGGGCTGCGCGGCCGGGCTGTTCACCGCCTCGCGCAGCAGCCCGCCCAGGCCGGCCAGGACCAGCTCCCGCTCGCGACCCGACAGCAGCGGCGCCGGCTGCTGCTGCTGCTGCTGCTGCTGCTGCTGCTGCTGGGTGCTGGAGGAGGCGGCGGCAGGCTGGGCCGCGGCCGCGGAGGAGGCGGAGGGGGTGGAGGAGCAGGAGGCGTCGCCCTCGCCGTCCTGCTGCTGCTGCTGCTGTTGTGTGTCGGGGAGCGGCATGTCCGCCAGCAGCGGCATGAGCGGCACACCCAGAGCCATCTCGTCCTCCTGAGGTGTGGGCGTGCGTGTGTGGTGTGGTGTGGGAAGGGCGCGCGTGGGAACAGGCAATGCTGTCGTCAAGCCGTGTGCTTGTGGCCGTGTGAAGGTGCAACATCCTCGTCTGCACCGCCATTCCAGGCCACACACACACACAAACACACCTCCCGGGCCCCGCCGTCGCCCGGCCAACCCACCCACCCACCCAACCCACCCACCTTGAGCGACTCATCATCACCAGCACCCGCCGCCGCCGCCCCGCTGCCTAGCCCCGTCAGCCCTGCCAGCCCCTCCGCCGCCGCCGCCGCCGCCGCCTCCGGGCTGGTGCCGGCGTCCGCGGGCGGCGGGCGGCCCTCCAGCACATCCAGCAGCCCCGCCACCACGTCCAGGAACAGCCGCTGGCCGCCCGACAGCTGCAGCGCCTGTGCGGGTGGGGGTGCACGGCAGGAGGGGGGGCAGGGTGGGTGGCGGCCGGGCTTTGGGACCGGGGCTTTGGGACCGGGGCTTTGGGACCGGGGCTTTGGGACCGGGGCTTTGGGACCGGGGCTTTGGGACCGGGGCTTGGGGACCGGGGCTTGGGGACCGGGGCTTGGGGACCGGGGCTTGGGGACAGGGGTTTGGGGCGGAAGTTGGGATGGCCTTGAAAGCAGCACACGCCAAGTCGTCCCAACCCGGTAGTGACACTAGACGTCGCGTGTGCTGGTTCTAGATGGGACTCCGCAAACCACCAGTCCAGCGCCCCCCCGCTTTCCGCCCCACTCCGCCCCGCCCTGCCCTGCCCCCCACCTCCGCCCCCCACACACGCACCATGGTGACGCCCCGCACTGCCGGCTGGTAGTGGCCGCTGGCCAGTGCGGCGCGGGCGTAGTTCTCCCAGGTCTGCCAGCTGTCGCGCTTGTGCTTGACCGCCTCGGACAGGGCGGTGAAGGCGGGCCTGCAGTGGGCGGGCGGGCGGGCAGGCAGGCGGGAGGAGGCAGTGGAGTGGGGGAGGCAGTGGAGTGGGGGAGGCAGTGGAGTGGGGGCAGCGGAGGGAGGCGTCAGGGAGTATCGGCGGAGGCAGTGAGAGCGGCGGCAGCCCACCACGGCCGCCGAGGGTCGAGGCGGCAAGGTGGAGGGCGCAATCGCCAATTT
>NC_057012.1:1169171-1367118 GCF_000002595.2 Chlamydomonas reinhardtii
GGTACTTGCGACAGTATGGCCGCCAGCCCGTCCAGTGTCACCTTGAACAGAGGAACCTGGGGGAGGGGGGTTGGGAGGGAGGAGCGTGCGTGTATGTGTGTGTGTTGGGGTTGAGGTGGGAGTGATGGTGGAAGCAGAATTGGGAGTTTGGGTTTGCGTGTGTCTTTCCGTTTGGACAGGAGCCTCCTGACCCCTCCCCCCTCCCCCTAGCTTAGGCTAGTTTGGTCTGGTTCAGTTTGGGCTGGTATTCACAACCCCACTCCCTCCCCCTCCCACCCGCACACTCACGGCGTGTATGTTGGCCTCCAGGTGGTTTGTGGTGATGAGGGAAGAGTAGCGCGGCGCCAGGCCACACGCCGACAAGGTGGCCGCCTTCTCCTTGGAGCAGTACACCTGGCCAGGGTGGGTGACAGGGGGTCAAGGCATGATTCCATGGAGCTCACACACACACGCACACACACACACACACACACACACACACACACTGTGGTCGTGCTTTCGTGTGCTGTCGCGTGCTGCGTGCTGCGTGTTTTGTTATGTTTGCTGTTTTTTTGTTTTCTGCCCGCCTGTTCTTAAGAGGTAGCTCGCCCGCGGGGTCTGAGGTTGTTACACCGGTAGTAATTCCGCAAGGGTTACTGGCGCGGTGAAGGGTCGGAGTGCGTTACCCTGTGGACTCCAGAGCTGTTTGCGCTCTGCCGGGGAAACGCCAGGTCACGGCAGCCCTCGATTGAGAGCCCTGTCGTTGGTTATACCAGATACACGATTCACGTGATCTGGCAGAATAACCGTGGAAACCGTAGTCACACACACACACACACATCCCCCATCTTGTCATGCGTGCTTGTGTGTCATGCGTGCCTGTGTTTCTTATTAAGAAGGGTGCGAACAGCTCCCCTCCCCCTCCCCCACCTCCCGCTCCCCACCTTCTGCCCCAGCGCCGCCGCCACCTCCAGGAAGAGGCGTTCCTTGCCAATGGTGTAGGTGCCGAACACAAACAGAGCCCTGAAGAGTGGGTGTTTAAGAGCACAAGGAAAAGGGCCCTGAAGGGTGAGTGTGTGTGTGTGTGTGGGGGGGGTTGGAAGGTGGCAAGGCGCTAGAAGGATTGGAGGGGGTGGGCGTGTCAGGCAAGCGCTTAGGTAGGGGTAGGTGAGGAAGGCGTGCGGGCGTGCCAGCCCGACCGATCCTCACGGCACAGAGCCGGCAGCCTGCGTCGCGTGCCTCAGCCCCTACCCCTGCCCTGTCTCCGACCCTGCCATGCATCCACGCAGAGCAGCGGAGCCGCGCGCTCATCCCCACTGCTGTTGTGCGTGCCACGGAGCCCGGGCGGCGACATTCACCGCCGGCGCCGCTCGCCCTGCTGCTCCACAACGCCTCGGCCCCCTTCCCATATGTCTAATCACTTGCATCTAACGCCTCTGCCTGTGCTCCGCTCGGTTTCGCTTGGTTTGGTTTAGTTTGGGCAAGCATTTACAACCCACCCCCCATGTTCATGTACACACGCACGAGCCCCCCGCACCCCTGCACCCCTGCACCCCCACACCCCTGCCCCCCCGCACCCCCCCCCCCGCCTGTCCGCCCCCCCCCGCACCTCTTGTTGAAGGCCTCCGCCCGCACTGCTGTGAGCACTGCGTCCAGCACGTCCTGCTGCGGCGGGAAGACGTAGGCGGGGTCGGCGTAGGTGGTGTCCAGGACCAGCGTGCAGCGCCGCCCCACAAGAGCCTGGTGTGTTGTGAGCAGGGGGTGTTGTAATAGAAGAGTTATTTTAGTAAGAGAGAGAGGTAGCGTGTGTTAGAGGAAACCACAAGCAGTATGTGCGCGCGCGTGAGTACTAGATAAGCACCAAGGGAAGGGACCGTGTGTGTGTGTTTGTGTGTGTGCACACCGCAGCCCCTCCTCGGCCCCACCCCCCACCCACGCCTTCCTCCCCCCCCTGCTCACCCCCCGCTCACCTGCAGCGCGGGGTGCTGCTTCACGTGCTCCGACAGCCGGCAGTCGCCCGTGTGCAACACCGGAGGAGGCGGCGGAGGAGGAGGACGAGACGGAGGCGGGGGAGGCGGAGGCGGAGGTGGGCCGCCGCCCCCCACCCCGGCAGCCCCCGCCTGCTGCTGCTGCTGCATCTGCTGTGTGGGCGGCGGCGGCGGCAGTACCTCGGCAATGAACATGGCAGCGCCGGGGCAGTGGTTGGCATCCACAAGCGTCAGCGTCACGCCTGGGTGGACACGTGCGCGCACATATATAAGCACACACACACACACAGAAGTTAGGACTGTGGACGCGTTTGATCCAGCCGCAGGAGCGCATACGCAGGAGCAGTCCGACTAAAGCCAAGCCGGAGCCGTGGCCCAACAGCTTCCTTACCCACCCCAACCACACCAGCCCAACCACCCCAGCCAACCACCCCAGCCCAACCACCCCAGCCCAACCACCCCAGCCAGCCAACCGCCCGCTCCTCACCGTCCACCGTCACAGGCGTGTCCATGGGCAGGGTGCGCAGCCGCGCCGCTGGCAGCCGCAGCCGCTCCGCCACCAGTCGGGCGGTGACGGGGGAGGCCAGCACCACACCGCCGCTGAAGGACTTGGTCAGACCCTGTGGGGGGCCACATGTGTGTGTATGTGTGTATGTGTGTATGTGTGTATGTGTGTGTGTGTGTGTGTGTGTGTGTCTTGTCATGACCCTCCTCCACCGCCGCCTCCACCCCCCGCACCCGGCGCCCCAGCCGCCACCCCCTCATTTCACCCCCCGCCCCCTCAACCGCGCCTCCCACCTTGTAGTGGTCTGCGTGGAAGTGTGTGAGTATGCGGTAGGGCGCCAGGGCGGCGGGTATGGCGCGGCTGGCGGGGCTGAAGTAGTCCACCAGGAGGCTGGCAGTGGCAGGCAGGTGAGAGAGGGGAGGGAGGGAGGAGTTTGTGGACAAGCGCGAGCGGCTCGCCTGGTGAGGGGGGCATGCTGGTGCCGCGGGCTGCCTTTCTACATGCTGCCAAGGCACGCCACGGGTCTGGGGAAGAGGGCCACAGTGCCACACACACCAACACACACGCGTGTCTCACCGTGTCCCGGGTATGGTGTGGTACACGGGCACAGAGCGAAGCGACGTCACCGCGCCGCCCGCCGCCGCTACCCCGCCCCCGCCGCCGCCGGCCCTTGCCGCTCCCGCGCTTGCTGCCGCCCCGGCGGCGGCAGCGCCGCCGCCGTGGCCCCCCTTCCAGCCGCCGGCGCCTCTCCCTCCGCCAGCGCCACCGCCGCTGCCACCACCGCCACCGCTGCCGCGACCGGCACCGCCGACTGCGCTGCCCCGGCCGCCGCCTGCTGCAGCCCCGGGCATCCCGCCGGCGCCAGCAAACATGGCAGCCGCCCTTCCCCCTCCTCCTCCCCCGCCTGCTGCAGCCGCTGCTACAGCCGCCCCGCCTCCCGCCAGGTACTGTGTGATGCGGATGGGGCCGGCGGGGTTGGCCCTGAACATGGAGGAGAACGGCACAGCAGCGGCTGTAGCAGGGGCTGCAGCAGTGACTGTAGAAGTGGCAGCACCAGTGGCTGTAGCAATGGCTGCAGCTGGAAGGCCGCCGTGAGGGTGTGCGAGTCCCTGCGGGTGTCTCTGGGGCGCCTGGGCCGGGCCGGGCGCGCCGTGCCATGGCGGCGGCGGCGGCGGCTTGTGAGGGTGGCGTTGGTGTTGGTGTTGGCTGTGCGGGTTCTGCTGCTGGTGTTGCTGTGGGTGCAGGTGCGGCTGCTGCTTTGGTTGCTGCTGCTGTTGCTGCTGCTGCCACGGCCCCGGCGAGTCGAGCCCACCTACTGCCAGTCCTGCTGCTGCTGCTCCTGCCGCCGGTGCCGCGGCATCAAAGTCGGGCAGGGCAGCTAGGATGGCGGCGCGTGTGGCCGGGCAGTCGATGCCGAGGCCCTGTGGGCGGCGGTGGCGGTGGTGACGTGAGCGGTGGGATGAAGGGCCGCAGGTTGGGAGGACGCATCAGCTCACAGGCTCACCCCCCCGCCGGCGCCGCTCGCCCTGCTGCTCCGCGACGCCTCGGCCCACATCCCATAAGTATTATCACTCGCAACTAACGCCTCTGCCTGCACTCCCGTTTTCGTTGGTTTTGGTTTAGTTTGGGCTGGTATTTACAACCCCCCCCAGAACCCCAGCACCATCCTTGGGTTATGAGCTCTCACCCTCTCAAGCCCCGTCCCCCACCTCACAGCCACTGTGAAGGCACGTGCCCCTGCCCCACGCCCTAATCCCCGTGATCCCCTTCCCTCCACCCTGACTGAACTTATTTCATTGGGACCGGGCACATACCAAACACACACACACACACACACACACACACACACACACACACACACACACACACGCACCTGCAGGTCTGCCTCGTCCAGCTGCCCCACCAGCCCCTCGTCCACCTCGCCGTCACGGAAGCGGGCCAGCCAGTCAGACAGACCGTGACGCCGCAACCTGCGGGGGCAGACAGGGTGTGGGGGAGTGGAAGTAGGCGGGTAGGTGGGGGGGGGGGGCTTGCCACGGGCGCGCAGACAGGCAGGGGCAGGCAGGCAGGCGGGCGCAGGTAGTTGGGTGGTGTGTTGGTGGTTGGATGGGTGAGGCGCGTACGCATCATGCCACAACCCAAGCCATGATGCCCTCCCCAAAGCCGCTGGCGCGTACACACACACGCGCACATACACACGCGCGCACACACACACACACACACATACACACACACATATACACACACACACACACACACACACACACACACACACACACCAGGCAGCTATCGGGTCATCGTCGTCATCCGCGCCGTCGTCTCCCGCTTCTCCTTGTCCGTCCTCCGCTGCAGGGCTGCCGCCGCCGCCGCACTCCTCGTGTTCCTGTTGTTGCTGCTGCTGCTGCTGCTGCTGCTGCCTGTCCTGCTGCTCAAAGCCATCCTGCATCACCTGCCAGTCCTGCCGCTGCTCCTGCTGCTGCTGCTGCGGCTGCTGCCATCTCTGCCACTGCCCCTCCTCCACCCCCTGCAGCCCTTCGCCCCCCGTATCCAAGTCCCAGTCGGGAGGCAGCTGTGCGCACATGGGGTCTTCCCCCTCCGCCTCCATGTCTGCGACTGCCTCCTCGATATCTGCTACTGCCTCCTCCGCCTCCGCCGCCGCCTCCGTCCCTGCCCCTCCGCCCCCGCCATCCTGCTCCCGCTGCTCCTCCGCCTCCCCGCCGCCTGCTGCATCCAACCCACTCCCTTGCCGAGGTGGCTGCTGAGGCGACGGCGGTCGTGCAGTGGTGGCCCCTGCCGCAGCACCCGTTGCTGCTGCCGCGGCCGATTGCTGCCCCTGCCCCTGCTGCTCCTGCCGCTCCACCACCTCCACCTCCTCCACCTCCTCCTCCTGCACCTCCATGGCCTCCACCACCTGCAACCAGTCCGCGTCATCCTCCTCATCCGCCATGTCCACAACCTCGGCCGCCCGGCTCGCCGCGGCGCCTCCCCCGCCTCCGCCTTCACTGTCGCCCCCTCCGCTCCCGCCGCCGCCGCCGCCGCCCTCCGCCGCCGCCGCCGCTCCGTCCAGGCCGTCCAGGCAGGCGTTCACGTGCGCCTGCCTCCCGGTGGCGGTGTGCGACAGCGCCGCCAGGTCGGCGCCACACACCGGGCAGGCGCAGGTGCTGGCGGCGGTGGCGGCGGTGGTGGCGGTGGCGGCGGTGGCGGCATCCGGGCGGCGGGCGGCTGGGGAGGAGGCGGAAGCGCGGCGGGCAGGGCCCGCGGCAGGTGCGGCGTGCATGCCTGCAGCAGTGGGCTGCTGGTGCTGCTGGTGCTGGGGTCTACACTGCGGCTGGGGTCGGGGCTGGGGTCGGGCGAGGCCCCACAGGGCAGCGAGTGCCACTAAGGCTGGGGCAGGGGCTGGGGCTGGGGCGGGGGCGGGGACTGCGCCTGCAGAGGTGGGGGCGGGGCCAGGGGACGGGCCAGGTCCAGACGAGTGCTGGGCACGAAGGCGTAACCTGCTGCTCCCGCCCCCGCCGCCGCCGCCACTGCCGCCGCTGCCGCCAGCGGCTGTGAAGCCGGGGGTCCGGCCGGAGCCTGGGGCGGTCCTGTCCACGGCCGCCTGGGCGCCTGCGCCTCCCCCTGCCCCGACCCCTCCCCCTGCCCCGACCCCTCCCCCTGCCCCGACGCCTCGCCCTGCCCCTGCCCCTGCGCTGAATCCGGAGCCGAAGCTGGGGCCGGAGCCGTGGTGCCTGTCAGGCGAGGGGTGTGAGGTCTGGCCGGGTGCGGGTGCGGCCGCGGCTTGGGGGGGTGGCGGCCGCGGCGCTGTGCCTGGTGGCGCCGTGGTGCCGCTGGCGTGGTGCCCAGGGGCGGCCGCAGGCGAGGGCAGGCAGCTGGGGCGGCCGCCTGCCGGCTTGACAGCGGGCGGGCCTGCTGGTGAGAGACAGGTGCGGAGGGAAGAAAGCAACAAGCGTGGGTGACTTCCTAGTAAAGAGGCGTGCGCTGCTGGGACCAGGCATGGGCATTCTCGTTGCCGCCCCTCTTGCAAACCGCCCCGCCCCGTTCCCTTACACGGTTGCGCATACCTGCAGGGTAGGGCACCGCATCCCTGCGCTGCAGCGACAGATAGCCTCCATTCAAGCCGCTTGGAGAGGGCGACGCGGCTCCGGCAATGCAGCTGAGAGGGGCGCGCGCTGACGAGTCGTCGGCCCCATGGGCTGACGGCCCCGGAAGCCCGCCCGGTAAGATGGCCCCGCGAACAGCTGAAGTCTTGGAAGCTGACTTGCTGCCAAGCTTTGCGGGCGCGCTGTCGCGGCGGTGTACCTTGGCATCGCGAGCCGCAGGCTGAAGGGGCTGTCGACGTTTGGTTGGGCAGACTGGGACGAAATCATCTTCATCATCGTCGCTAAAGTCAGCCATAGTTACGCAAGCATCATTGAAGCGCGGCGTGCTTCATGCCAAACTTTGGTAAATGAAATTGACAGATAGCGAAGGCGCAGCGCAGCACCGTTGTATGTTCGCGTCTGTGTAAACCAAGTTTGTGTGACGAAGTGATATAAGTTTTCAGATGACGGTGTAGGCAGGAAGTTTTGGATCCTGGGTGCCAGAGCGTCCCCCGTGCCGGAACCCCCGACCTCTGAGTTCTGGACAGCTAGGTGGTGTTACATCCAAGCCCATCAGCAACATTAAGCTTGCAGCATCGCGCACACGGCAATCAGCAGTACCTTCAAAGTACCTCGCCCGCCTCACTCGTGCAATACGGTAAGCTAGCGTCAGGCGTGAACAGGTGAGAAGGATTGGTCGGAGGCACAACTGTATCTTACGTATCGACTGACGGTACACCACATTGGAAGTCCCCTTCACCGTCACCAACAGTCCAACACGCACGAACATCAACGTTACGACACCCAGGTCTGCATGGGCCCCGGGGCCCTTACGCCCCAGCACCGCCAAACGCCAAAATTCTGTCCAAGATAGCATGCTACGTGTTCAACCCACATAACGAAACAACACAACACGCCGTCACAGTCACCAAGTTTCATGCGAAGGGCTTCAGCCGTGCTCCCGTCTTGCTGCACTTCACTGCACCGCCCCCGGCAGCGGGGTCATAAACTATCATGTGTTACTCGTCGACTGGGCATTCCATGGATAGGATCCCGCCTGTGACAGGAGTCTCAGAACAGGACCACTGATGGCACAGCGTGATAGTGCTCGTCAAGAGGAGTCGATTGGCACCACTTCTGTATAAATTGGACGGGTTTTAACCCCTAAATAACAAGGTTTTGTCCGTGGAGGGGGTCGGTCGTCCCCTCAAGGGGGGTCCCGGGGGATTTTGGGGCATGGGGTCTGGCCAGGGGTAGTAAGAGTGCAACGAGATGTGTCCACGTATGTGTTTTTTGAAGTAGCAAGCCATTATAGTACCGCAGGACAGTGGTCGTGACTGCGTCTCTTCAGTACCACAAATGCAAGCCTCAGTCAGGCCTCCAGTGCTGCGACACATTACCCCACTGCTGCTATGCAACCAGAACAAAGCGCCCCCAGCCCGCAAGCCGGCCGAGATTGCGGCTGCCTCCAACACGCTGCCGGTCACGGTGCTGCTATGCACCTCAGCGGCCGCCAGCGTGGGCCTTAGCAGCAGTCGGAGCAGCAGCAATGGCAGTAGCCGCAGTTACACCGCCGCCCCGAAACGGCGACATGACCTCCGGAGAGCTGAGCCGGTAAACAGCCGCGGCCGGCGGCAACTCCACTGCAGTCGCCGCCGCTGCTGCCGCAGGGGCGGCGCCACCAGCCGATGTGGATTTCGCCGACTCCAGTGTTGTGAAGTTCCTGGTGCCGCCGCCGCCGCCGCCGCCGCCGCCGCCGCCGCCGCCGCCGCCAGCGCCACCGCCACTGCCGCCACTAGCGCCATTACTGCCGGCAGCCGCCGCGGACGCCGCGACCAGCGCCGTCCGGCCTCGCCCTGCCACAACTGCCGGCGCGGGCGCTGCCGGCAGCGGCGACGCCGCCGCCGACGCGCGCTCCGTGACGCTGACGGCACTCAGGGTCACGGCGCTGCTGCGGCGGCGCCCGCCATTAGCAGCACTACCGCCGCTGCCGCCACCGGCGCCTGCCGCCAGAAACGGCGACACGTCAGAGCACCCATCGCCGCAGCCATCGCCGCCAGGCGACGTCAGAGCATCGGGGCCGCCGGCGCCAGTACCGGACCGCCGCGCTGCCGCCGCCGCCGCCAGGGCGGTGTGCGAGGGCGGCGTGGGCGAGGGGCACAGGATGCGCACGCGGCGGGATGCGGTGGTCATATGGTGCAGCCGCCGCCCGCCACTGTGGCTGCTGCTTCCGCCGCTGCTGCCGGTGCGCTGCGCGCTGCTCAGCGCGCTCTTCACCTTGATCAGACCACGGCTGGGCGTCTTTGCGTGCCACGGCCGCTCCTGCTGCCCCTGCTCCTGCCCCTGCTCCTGGCTGCTGGCCGCACCGGAGGCGGCGGCGCCGCCGCCCGCTCGCGCAGTGAGCGGGTGGCTGCTGGAGGAAGGCGCCGACGCCGCCACGGAGAGCAGCGCTGCATTCGACAGCACGCCGCGCGACGCCCAGTCCGACTCCCAGTCCTCCTGCTCCTCCCATTCGTCGTCGTCGTTGTCGTCGTTGTCGTCCCCTGCACCGGTGCTGCCGCCAGCCAGGGCCGCCGCCGGCAGCTGCGGCGGCGGCGCCGCCAGTGCCCCCAGGCGAATGACGCTGCTCTGACGCATGGTGCCCGCCGCCATGGCCGCCACCGCGCCCGCCGATAGGCCCATGCCGCCGCCGCCACCGCCGCCGCCACCAGCAGGTAGTGGGCTGGTGATGCCGCCAGCGGCGGCGGCGCCGCCACCTCCGCCGCCGCCAAGGGGATGCACCTTGCGGCGGCCGCCGCCAACGCCGCCGCGGCCGCGGGGCGCGGTGTCAATGCCCATGCGCCGGCGGTGCAGCGCGTGGCTGTCGCGCGAGCGGGTGGGCGGCGCCGGCTCCTCCTCGTCGCAGGCGGCGGCGGCGGCGCCGCCGCCGCTGCCGGCGCGGCTGGCCCGTGGGCTGCCGCCGCTGCCCGACAGCGACGACACCGCCTTGGCCGCCAAGTCCGTCAGCGCCCGCCACGCCGCCTTGAACGCGCCGCCGCCACCGCCGCCGCTTGCTGCAGCGCCGCCTCCGCCTCCGCCGCCACCGGACTTTGTGCCGGGCGCCGCTGGCGCGGCGCCGGTGGTGCTGCTGCGGCGCACCGCCGCCGCCGCCACCGCCGCCTTGGTCGTTGCGGCCGCTGCCGCTGGCGTCATCTTGTTGGCGCCAAACTGGCTGCGGCTGGCGGCGCCGCCAGCGTTCTGATGCATGTACTCGTCATCGTCATTGACGGGGGCGATGCTGTGGTGCATGCCTCGCAGCCTCAACCTGTCGCCGCCACCGCCGCCGCCACCGCCAAAGCCAATGATGCGGTACTTCCCCAACCGCGCCAGAATACGGCGGGCGCCGCCAACTGTTTTGCCGCCCGAGCTGCCGCCGGCACCGCCGCCGCCGGCGGCCGACTCGTACTGCACGTCATCCGCCGCCACGAGCGCCGCCACGCGTGCCGCGGACCGTGCCTTTGCCGTACTCCCCGCAAACTGCAGCTCCCGCAGCCCCTCCCCCTCCTCCTCCTGCCCACTCCTGGCCCCTGCCGCCCCTGCGGCTCCTTCCCCCGACTCGCCGGAGTGCCGCCGACGCGACGCGGCAGTCATGGGCCGCGATGCGGCGGCCCCCTGCTGCGACGCCGCAAAGGCCGCCCAGCCCGCCGCAAAGCCCGCCGCAAAGCCATCCCCGCCGCCAGCGCCGTTCTCTGATGGCCGCGCGGAGCGCACCCCGACGGACGGCGGGCCGGCCCACGCTGACACGGGCACCAGCGGCCCGCCGCCGGGCGTCGTGGCCACGCCAGCCGCGGCTACAGCCGCCGCCGCCGCAGCTGCTACAGCCGCCTCGATGTCGCGCGGCTCCACGATGCGCACACTGCGCTGCACGCGCAGTGTCTGACTGCCGCCGCCATCGCCATCGCCATCGCCGCCGCCGCTGCTGGTTCCTTTGCCGGACTGCCATTGTGAGATGACAGAGCCGGCGCGGCTAGTCATAAGCATCGCGCCGGCCGCGGCGTCGACGGAGGCCCGGCGGCTGCGCCGCCGCGCCGCCGCCGCCGTGCCGCTGCCAATGGTGCTCACCTTCTTCAGCCCGCCGCGCCGCAGCGGCGGCGCGCCGCCAGGGAGCGTGTAGCGCCCGCCGCCGCCGCCACTGCCGCCGCTGTACCCTGAATCCAGCGTCATCACGGATCCCGACGTTGCCGCCAGCGACACGCCGCCGGCTGACGTGGCCACCGAGTGCGTGTGACCCAGCGACAGCCCTGCCGAGCTGACGCGGCTGCTCAGCAGCTTGCTGTAGCCGCTGACAGACGTGGACTGCGTGCGACCGGAGCTGTAGCGATCCAGGTTGGCGGTGCGCCGCATGGCGCCCTCTGCCGCAGCCGACGGGCAATTGCTGCTACTGCCAAACGTGTCCCGCTCCTCGTCATCCAGGTCAATACCGTCATCGTCATCATCAGCACCCACGTTGACATCCAAGCTCGCACCGCACACGTGCCCAGCAGCCCCTGCTCGGCCCTTGGGTCGGGCCGGCGGCGGGCCCCCGAGCTCGAGGCTCCATCGGGCCTGCCGCAGCCGCACGCCGCCGTCAGCGTCCGTGCCAGCCGAGCTGCGGCCGTCATCCGGCCCCGGCGTGTCGCCGTCGACGTCAGCACTGTCGTCGAAGGGCCCCAGGCAGCCGCCGAAGGTGGTGGTGGCGACGGAGGCGGCGTTGGACTGCGGCACTGTGCTAGCGGTGAGGCTGATGCTGGAGAGGAGCCTGAGGTCCTGGCGGCGGATGGGGCTGGTGAAGGTGCTGGCGGCACCGCCGTGGACGCCCGGGAGCGGGCTGTTGGCTGCGCTGCTGTTGCGGCTGGTGACGGCGCCGATGGCGGCGGTGAGGGCGGCGCGGGCGGCGGCGGCGGCGGCCTCCGCCGCTATGAGGCCCTTGAGGGACTTGTTGCTGCGGTGCAAGGAGCGCTGCGTGGAGGGGCAGGGGCAGGGGCAGGAGGTGGGGCGGGAGGGAAGCAGTTAGAATGGGGGCGAGGTTGCCTGGGTTGCAGGGCGGCGGCGGCGGCAGCGAAGACGCCAGGACCACAGCTAACGGTACCACGACAACGGCACGAAATTTGTATGGCTTGTAGCTAGTCGCTCTCGACTTGTGTGCGTGCCTGTCAGGCTCTTGCGCTCAGCCCGCCGCACTGCTCCCTCCCTCCGTGACTTTTCCACCACCACCCTTCCCTGCACAAGCAACTCACCACCCCAGTCCCTGCTTTTGGAGCATGGGCCTGCCGTGTGCCCCAACCCAACAAAACCCCGGCTCTCCAACCCTTTCCCCTTTTGGACTGGTATTTACAACCCCCACCCCTAGCGCCCCAGGGCCGCCTCACCTTCAGGTGCCACCCGCGCCGGTCCTCCGACCTGGAGGTACCCGAGGCCGCCCCCGACACGCACGTGCTCAGCGCCGTAGCCCCCACGCCGCTGCCCTCGCCCCCGCCCCCTCCCGCTCCTCCTCCTCCTCCTGCTCCAGCACCCCCGGCTCCGCCGTGTACGCTGGCTCCGGCTCCGGCCCTGGGGCCATACTGGGGTTGCGGGCTGGTTTGTGCCGAGGACAGCTGGGGGCTGCCCGTCGCGAGGTCACCGGGCCCACCGAGCTGCAGGATGGAGTGCCCACTCTGCGCCAATAGGGCGCGCTGCGCGGGTTGAAGTAGAGGGGACGGGAGGTCAGATGCAATGCCGACATGTGGCTGGCTGGCGTGCGAGCTGCGCCCTGAGAAACAATACGTCGCTTTCTCTTTATGTGCGGAAGACTGCTGGTCGTCTTCAATACCAAGCCGGTTACTGACGAGAACGCTCCAACATCGTGTCGAGTGAATGCTCCTTGTACAGGCGCCCCAGACAGCCTGTTGCTCCAATGTATAACAACCACTTACGCGTCCTCCATGCTTATGCCTGCTTGGCGATGACGCAGTCATGCCTGGCGTGAAGTCAAGCGCGCCAAGTTGTTGAGCAGTGGCGCTTCTTGGACATGGTTACATACAAATTCCGAAGTATAGTATACCCTCCGAATGCCAAGTTCAAAACCGGGAACGAGAGTCTGAAAGTGAAAGTGCGGCGTGTTGACATGCGTAGTCAAATCAACTAAAAAAGTTCCCAAGCTCCTGTATTATGATATAGGCTTGTTGGTCTCAATATGTGCGGAAGCACGAGTCAACAGGTCACAGGCTTCTGCAGTTAGGTTCTCGCGGTCACAACATGGAAACTTGAACAAAAGCCAACACTACAATAGAACGTGTGCGTCAATAACCATACGTTACTGATTCAGCGTCCATACGTGCTACTCGTCCGTCCTAAATGAAACTGTACGACTGTGCGGCTGGGCGGCTCGTGGGTGGGACAGGGTAAGGTCGTGCGGTATGCTAAGGGGGGGGGGCAACGTCGTGTGGGCGTACCGAAAATGACAAGGCGGTGGATTGACGAAGGTGCGGGGGAGTGCGATTCGCAGGCCATTCCCGCGCTGATGCCGCGAATGCGCAAAGTGCTCTACCAGCGAACGGCTGGAAAATTGGCGGTGCAGCGCGTTGGGAGGGTTGGTAGGAAAGCCTGCTTCCTGGGCAATGGCATCTCAGGTGACCCGCCCGCCACAGGCGCCACGCCAGCCATTTGCAGCAATCCTGACTTCCCCGCCCCCTCACCCCCCAAATGTCATGTCCTTAGTTGGCACAGCCGCGCCGCCCCGGCAGCTGCTGCTAGCTGTCAGCCAGAGCCCGGCGCATGACACGATCGGGCTGTGCCGACTGCCGACAGGTTGGGGCAGCCTGTGGTGTAGGGTTCCGTGACTCAACGCGTGCTAGCTAGCCAGTGAGAAGGGACAACTCGGTGGCGCGCCCAGGCTGTGAGGCCACGCAGCCCACGCTTTGAGGCTGTCCCAGGTGTGCCCCCTGATCGCCCTGGCGGCGGCATACGGCAGTCGCACAGAGCTACACGTGCGTTGCCCTTGGATGAGTTGGATCGTATGCCTTACATGAGGGAGTAACAGCGGACTGACCGCTGTGCGCCTGTGGCCTGTTAAAGTGCGCCTGCCGAGTGCACCTGCCCAGTGCGCCTACCAAAACGTACGGCAAATAGCCTCTCGCGACCTACCTTCAGTCAGACCAAATGCAAAAAGAGCATATAAACACTCCAGTCAGCAATGTGCAGCAGCCCTAGCAAACAGCGGTCACGCACAAACACACACAAACACAAACACACACACACACACACACACACACACACACACACACACACACACACACACACACACACACACACACACACACACACACACACACACACGCGCGCGCGCGAACCCTCAGGGCCTCAGGGCTTCCCTCAGGGCTCCCCCGCATGCTTGCCGGTGGAGCACGTACCATAAGTGTCGGCATTCCCGAGCGACAATGAAGCACAGCACCCCCAGTCCAGCCAACTGCTGGGCATCTTCTGTATGCCACCCCTCCCCGCCAGTCCCGCCACGGACGCCCCCGGCTCTGCCCACCAGCAGTTAAAAGCGTCCCGGTGTGTGTACGCTTCCGGCCTGCCTGCAGGCTTCACTGGCTTACAGTAGACGTTGCCCAGGTGGTGGCTCTCATGCGCTTCGCGCTGGGCTGCAGCACGGGCGACAACCCCGCCACTATGTGCCTCAAGTCGCAGCCATACCGCAACACCAACACCACAGGCGCCGCCACCACCCCCAGCTGCCATGACAATCCTGGGCGTGCAGATGATCTCTGACGGTGCCAAAGATTGCATTGGTTACAAGAGGGACCTGCTGACGCAAAGATGGCGCCGGCACCGTCGTGCCGCTCGACTCCTGGAACGCCCGCGCCACCGAGGCCGTGACCAGCATGTCTGGTGTGTTGGGCTCAAGCAGCCTGTGGCCGTGTGGCGATCCCTGGCAGGCCCAACTGTTTGGAGGCCTTGCTGCAACCCCTTTATGTCCTTCGCAGGCGACACGCAACAGCGGCAGCATCGACCCTGCAACACCATCAGCCACCAGGCACAGGTCATGTTTCAGACCTGGGATCTGGGTCTGTGTTCGCGGAATGCCGGATGCGATATGGGGCAAACGCTGCCATACGCAGATGCATGCGTAGCCGACCCCTAGAACCGAGAGGAGGACCTGTTGACACGGTTGAACGGGCGCGGCAGCCGTAACGCAAATATGTAGTACACAGGTTTGCGCAAGGTTGCCCTTAAGCACACAGCAGCAAAATTAAGCTAACAGGGTGCCGCCAACCTGTCAAAGCTCTTAAGCACGGAGGGGCCTCGTGATGCCGCTGCATGGAGGGAGCTGGAGAGACTTGCGCGAGTACCACTGATAGTCGCAAACTGAGCTACGGCAACTCAATTTCTTCTTGAACCTTATTTTCGTGGACTTCAAAGCGGCAGTCGCTGTGCGGGTTGTCAACTGCGGCTGGACTCGACAACGCATATCAACAATTTGACCGTGCTGTTGGTAATGCCTTACCTATGCGAGCTTTCTTCAAAGACTAGTGGCAAATAGCCCCA
The DNA here is from genome assembly GCF_000002595.2 of Chlamydomonas reinhardtii. NCBI lineage: Eukaryota > Viridiplantae > Chlorophyta > Chlorophyceae > Chlamydomonadales > Chlamydomonadaceae > Chlamydomonas > Chlamydomonas reinhardtii. Next base: position 1,184,267 of record NC_057012.1, read on the forward strand.
GGCAGAGGAAATTCCTGTCCGGTGATTCATTGCGAATAGTGGAAGGCGCTGTTGAAGCTATGCCTGCCATAATGGCAAGCGCTTTAGAAGCATTTGAATGCTTCTCTCAGGTGCGGGCTGCAAATGTGAGGGCGGGGCGGGGCGAAGCTTACAGGCCTTTCGTTTTGCGTCGTCGCACTGCTGCGACCTAAATGGGCTTGACGTCCCGACCAATGTCCTCGAGTGTGCACACGGCATAATTTAGTCCTCTGGCTTCGGCGCCCAGCGTGGTCGTCAGCAAAATGCGGTGGCCCGGGTGAAGTATTTGCAAGCACGTCGATTCTGACACCTCACTTCGCCAACCACAATGCAGGCGAGCTCGTCGATGAAGAAACCTGCATATGAAGGCAAATTAGCAAGCTCTGCCCAAACTGGCTGTGCGCGCGCGCAAACGCTGAGGCTGCTGGCGAGGACGGGGCCTGTGGCCGAAGGGAACGAGCTTCCCAACCCAGTGCTCGCATCGCCGTTGAGTGCGATTGACCCATCCACTTCAAACGGCGGCGGATGGAATGCCGTGGAGGGTGCTGCGCAGAGCCCCCGCCACGCGCCAGCATCGCCTCGACACCTCCCGCACAACCGCCACACCGCCACCGTCATCTCCGATTCGCTGCAGCGCACCAGCACCAACGGCGGCAGCGGCGGCGGCAGTAGCCAGCTTCCGCGCATGCTGCTACAGCCGGTGGAGCCCTCCTCACCAGCCGCGTCTGCGCCGCTGCCAAAGCTGCTGTCGCCGGCTGCGCCAGCGCCCCAGTCGGCAGCCGCCGGCCCGCAACAGCAGGAGCTACTGCCGCCACCGCCGCCGCCGCCGCCAGCCATGCTACCCGGCATGTCGCATCGCCGCAGTGTTGAGATGGCTGCGCAACAGGTGGTGGCGCCGCCGCCGTCACTGCTGACATCCGCTTTGGACTCGGGAGCGCACACGACACCTCTCTCGCCCAGCGCCCGCTATGGTGCCGGACCCGGCAGCGGCTCACTGGCTGTAGTCTCGCCGGCACGGCTCGCAGCGGCAGCAGCAGTAGTATCCACGGCATCAGGCGGCTACGGCCAATGCGCCTCGCCAGCAGCTGATACGGTGCCTGCACGCACCGGTGGCGGGAGCTTTGCGACCCCCGAGACCATTCGCCTCACGCTCCTCGCGCACAGCGGCCACGGCACCGGTTCCTCTGGTGCCGGTGGTGGCAGCGGTGGCAGTGGACCAAATAGCACAGCCGTACCGCCAGCCGCCGTCACCCGCGCCGTCGGCAGTGCTTCCACGCTCATGACGCCGCGGCTTTCAACCAATGGCGGCGGCGGCGGATGGGTCTCGCCAGCCACGTCCGGCGCCTTTGCGGGTTCGTCGGCGGCGCTGCCGCCGCCGGCGTCGCCGTCGCTGCTGGGTGCCTCGGCGTCGAGTTACTCCTCCACGCCGCTACCACCGCCGTTGCCTACTGGCGCGGCAGCGATGGCGGCAGCTGGGCCGCCGCCGCCACCGGCGTTGGCAGCCGGCCGGTCGCGCAGCTCGCGCACCTCTGTTGACGCCGCGGCCGGAGCGCTCGAGCTCCCAGACGCCGATGGCGACGCTGCCACCGCTAGCGCCGCCGCCGACGCCGCAGACGCCAGGTCGAGCGGCTTCGCCGCCCCGCCGCCGCCCCCGCGTACCGGCTCCCCGGCCGCGGCAGCGGTTGCGGCTGCAGCTGCACGGCCTGTGGAGGGCTGCGTCAGCAACAGTGGCAGCGCCAGCAGCAGCAGCGCACCGCGCATGGCGCTTCGGTCCGAGACGCCGCCCAAACAGATCTGGTCTCAGGCGCAGCAGCGCGGCCCGGCCAAGCCAGCCATCAAGAAATCCAATCTGTCCAACGTCGGTGCGGCTGCTGCTGCTGCGGCGGCGGCGGCGGTGCCGGTCAGGGGTGCCTCTGGCGAGGTCGGCGCCGGCGGCCGGCAGGAGTCACAGCAGCAGCGGACTTTAACCAGCGGCGGCGCGGCAGCGTCGAGTCACAACGACAAAGCCAGCGGCGCCACCGCCACACACCAGGAGGAGGACGAGCATGACCAGCTTTTGGACGTTGACGAGGGCGCGGGAGGGGGCCAGCCTTGGTTTGATGAAAACATGCAGCGCGCCCGCAACCAAGCCCGACTGGCGGCGATGGAGTTCGCGGAGGAGGTCAAGTATGTGTCCGTTCAGGAGGCGAGCGGCGGCGGCGGCGGCGGGAAGTCCGGCCGGGGCCGTGGCGGCGGCGGTAGCCGCGACGCGCGTGGCGCAAATAGCAGCGAGCTTGCAAGCGGGGAGGGCGGCAGCCGGCGCTGCGAGAGCGAGAGCGGCGCCGCTTCCGGTCACAGGACTATCCGCGGCGGCAACCGCAGCCGCATTTTCAACAGCGGCGCTGGCAGCGCCGCCGCCGGCAGCGTCGCTGGCACCGACGCCAGCGGCGGCAGTGGCGGCGGCGACCCAGGTCTGGTGCGGCGGCGCACATTTGGAGAGGTGTTTGATCACGAGGAGGAGGAGCGGGACAGCAGCGGCGGCGGTGGCGGCGCGGGGAAGAAGGGCGGGCGGCGGAAGGGCGCGCCGAAGAAGTCTGCCAGCGCTCTGACGGCGGCATGGCGCGCGTTCACCTCGCTCGCGGCCAAGGCGATCGGTGGCGGCGGCGGCGGCCGCGTGGGGGCCTGGGGCGGCGGCGACGATGAAGACCTGGTCACCGGAGATGAAGAGCCGCTGCCGGTGCAGCGCTCTCGTGACAGCCGCGCCCTGCACCGCAAGCGCCTGGGGCTAGATGGAACGCAGACCGCCCCAGCGGCGTGGCTGCGGCAGCACCAGCACCAACAGCAGGAGCTGCAGTCGCAGCCGCCGGGCGGCAGCAGTCCCCTGGGCAAGTCCCCTATGCGGATGAACTCGAACGACCCCGTGAACGCGGCGGTGGTGGAGGCCGCCATGGAGTTCCTGGTGGCGCGGTCCGCCGCTTCGGCTGTCGGGACAGCGGCGACGCGGAAGGCGGCTGCAGCCGCGTCACCGGTGAAGAAGACGACAGGGCAGGTGCCGGCCGCCGCGGTGGCTGGGGTTGTCGGCGCGTAAGGATGGTTGCGGGGTCACAGGGCTTGTCTGGTGCATTTGAAGGTGACCTCATAAGCAGAGGTCTGTGGCGGTGGCGCGTTTATGCCCTGAGATCGTGGCACGCGCCGTTGCAGCGTTTTGGGGTGCGGCTCACGAAATTCGAGTTCCGGAATTCGATAAAGATGCCCGCCACAGTCCATTCATAGTGCCCTTAAATCCACTGTTGGAGTTGCAGAAGTGGTCGTTTCGCTGGGGCGGTGGTTTGTGCTGAGACATGCACTGCGACTGTACTGACCTTGTGGATGGGCCACTGGCCTGGCACGAGCGCGCGTCCACACTACCTTTTACCCTTGCCGTGAGAACACCACCCATGAACAACAACATACGCTTTAGTGTCTTGGTGTGACATGGTGCTCAAGTACGTGATTACGTGATTAGTATAGCGTGTCTGTATGTGGTGTCTCGTGGAGTGCCCATGTGCATGACAGCTGCGCTGGGACATGCGCGGCGTGTGCGTGTGGGTGGGGGTTGTAAATTCCAGCCCAAACTAAACCAAACCTGGGACTAGGAGGCATTTTGTGTGGGTTTTGATACTTTGTTGGTGATACGTTCTTGTCTGTAAGAAAATGTGCAAGAAGCCGGTGTTGTAGTTGAGCGATTGAAGTCAAGCGGAGCGTGAGATGACTGCGTTGTGCGGTCTCGTGTGACAGTGACGGGCGTTGGTCAAGAGTCCAGATTCCAGAGCGCATTGGTGCGGCAACGGGCTCGGGCTCATATGATGCAAGACCCTGTGCATTGGCCGCATTACTCCACATGGGAGCATAAGCGTAGGAACATGCCCCTCACAAGGGGAGAACAATAAATAGGACGTTATCATGTTGGCGTTATAAGGGTCACCCGGGTGGGGCCCGGCCCCGGCCTCCTGTTTTCTTGAGGCAGGAAGGCATGCGCTTCACCTTGTAACCACACACACGCATACCGTGTGTGCCTGTCATGGGTGTGCGATGGGACAAGCTTAAGGCAGGTTGGCGAATTCCTGTAGGGTGCAGCTGATTCCCAGACCCCAGCAGATGACAAACAACTTGCAACGGCAGTGCAATACGCGCGGCTGGTCGAACGCCGGAGTTACTGTACCGGCAAGTTGCTGGCTGGCTGGAAGTTGACTGACGCGCATTCCTCACGCTCCGGGCGCCCGGCCAGGCGATAGCACCTTGGATAGCACCGGACATACACACCGCAACGCCACACTCGCGAAGCAGAGTCGCAGCGCACCTGCACGAAGGTGACCAGCGTCCACGGTAGGTGCATGTCATGGGCAATGGTTCATGTCAGCGGCAATGGAGCGGAGTGCCAGTCTGAAGCAAGCGCATAAACTGACAGCGCACTGATAATTCGTGGATGGCGGGACCACACACAGCCACGCCTGATCCAAGGCAGCCACATGCAAGGTTAGGGTGGCATCAGGAGGCGTGTCCCGCATTCGCGGCACGTCACGTAGGAGGCTGCAGGATGGGTTGTGCAAGTGCCGTCGTGCATGTGATGGTAATTGGTATTCCTCTCATGGATTGGGCCCATCACAGCAGACGTTCAACACCCAGCTGGGAGGCGCGGAGGTGTCACGCTTGTAGTCATGCATCCCGCACGGAAGGCTCATTCCGAACCCATAAGGACAAACACGCTTGCGCCTACATACATTCTTTCAGAAGCTCTCAATCAACATACACACACTATTCTGTAGTAGTTGAAGGGCTGGAGACAAACTTATTGAAACCCTAGCTCTTCTGCTCTCCATGGCCCTTCTTGCCTCGCCGCCAGTCCTGGCATGCAGTGTTGGAGCACGACCGTTATGTTGTGTGCAGCCAATCTTGCCTCTCCCGGTGAGCTGCCGGCACTGCGCGGTGGGCTTCAAGGAAAGGACTGGGGATCTGCGTGCATATTGAGTGGCCGTGACGTCCCAACTATGCGTACGGCAATGTGTCGTGTCACGCATTCCCTCACAGGGCCCTCGGACAGCCGGGAGTCGCTGGACGGGAGCCAACGCCAGGGCGTGTGGAGGTGCATCGGCAGCAGCTGAGGCGGATGGCTCTGGGGGCGGCGGCTCCAAGCTCACCAGTCCATGGAACGGCTCAGGTAGAGACAGTTCTGATAGCAATCATGACCACGACCGGTACTGGGAAAGGAACCGTGCTGGGAAGAGTTTGGACGCCGGACCATCGACGGGCTCGGGGATCGCCATTGCGGGAGTGAGCCTGGGCGTGGGCCTGGGGGTGGGCCTGGGCGTGGGCCTGGGTGCGGTGGGGCCTGCCCGATGGGCTCAAGGGGATCGGCAATGGGCTCAAGGATGGGCTCAAGGGGATCGGCGTCAGTTCGTTTGCCGCAAAGGACAGCACGCTGCGGGCGACTGGCACGAATGTTGGCGCAACAGCCTCCAAGTAGCTCTTCCCGCACACGGACCGGGTCCCCTGGACGGGTGCTTGCGGTGACCAAACCCTTGACGTGGCTGGGGGCCGGCCAGCTGATGGTCAGCTTGTGCAACACCACTGTCCTGTGGTTCTGGCCTGCTGCCTTCCGCTGAAGCACCCATCGCGGCAGCTGCTGGGTGTACCGGCCCCCACACCTCACTCCGGCTGGGTGCGCCCGGGCCTGGGTACACCCAGCAGCCGCGGCGACGGGTGCTTCAGCGGAGGGCAGCAGGCCAGAACCACAGGACAGTGGTGTTGCACAAGTTGACCACCAGCTGGCCGGCCCCCAGCCACGTACTAGAACTTCAGCAAACATCAAACTGGAACCATGGATGAGGGCAAAGGGTAATGTAGCATGATGGGCGGATTGCTTAGAGGTGGGGGCAATGACTGGTGTTTTGGCTGCAGACGAGTGAATGAGTGCAAACGCGCTGTAAGTGCCGCGTGCCAGGGCGGTATGGGCTTGTCGGGTACATGTTTCCATGACCCCACACTCCCTTGCAAGCCGTAACGCATTATGGAGGTGGTCATGGTGTCAGGGGCAGATTTGAATGCGTTGTTCTCGACAGATTTGAATGTGAACTGTTACAAAGAATGGGCTGGGGTGCTCGGCAAGAGAGGTAGTGTAAGCCTCCTGCCAAGCTGTCGCGGCGGGAGCACAAGCGCCCCCATTGCCTTGACCCCCTAAAATATTAAAGTTAATCGCAGGTTCTCAATGAGAACCATATAAGCGATTAAGCTTATAAGAACAGATACTACACATGATCTGAGCCAAAAGGCCGAGAAAGGTATGCTTCAAACAGGCACCACCGCACATGCCGGCCCACCCACCACAGACTCCGGCCACAAATAGGCGAGCGATGGTGGGTTCCTGCTCACGTCAAATACCGCCGCAGGCTCCGTGCGTTTAACCACACGAATGGTGTTCAAAAGACTTTGTGTGTGTTCAATGGAATCCTTGCTCGTAGGTTGCATCAAAAGCTGTGTCAACACATGGACATCTTTTGGCAGGCTCCGTGGGACTGCTGTACCACATCCGACAACGCCCCCGCGGAATCAAATCCTCATGTTCTAGGGGAAAGCACTCAGTTGTGCTTTTTGCGGCAGAGCTCCGAGGGAAGCCTGCAGTCGGCACGAGGCCGGCCTGGGCCAGCGGGAACTGCGGAATCGGTGGGGGTTTGCACGCGGCATGCCTCGGTCATAGACTTGAACGTGCTCCTAGTCCCTGCCGGGCCCAGCATCTGTGTCTGTTATATTTGTAGCAAATCAGTGCATACTCGAGACTAAGACTTCTAATCGACCCCCGAGGCTTTGTTGACAGCTTGCACCAGCTCGCTCACGTTGTCTTGGAGTGTGCATGACCTGATATAAGTCTTATCAGTGCCTTGTCTTAAGAGTCTTTCTGGGTGGCTTGAGCTCGGGTTGAAGATGTCGTCGACGACGCCAGGAAACACCAGCTCGGGCAGCCCGCTGGGCACCAGCAAAAGCGTCAAGCTTAACTTCGGGACAAAGACGCCTGGGAATGGCAAGAGCAAAGAAAAGGTGCGGTTGTTCTGTGGCAAATTGTCAGTCTTCAGAGCAACAAGGACAGCGCTCATTTAATTCCTATGTAGATGGACCGATTCATCCCCACGCGTTCAGCAATGGATTTTGACTCCGCCAACTTCTCGCTGAGCAAGGAGAACAAGCAAGGCGAGCAGGGCTCGCCATCGAAGGAGGAGTCATACCAGAAGGCGCTGGCAGCGAGCCTAAGCGTTCACGACTCAAGCCGTATCCTGGCGTTCAAACAGAAGGCGCCGGCAGCCCCCGAGGGCTATGAGAACAGCCTGAAGTCGCTGTATAACCAGAACCTGGCCCCCACTGTGAAAAAGACCTTCCGGCACGTACCCACCACGCAAGAGCGCATCCTGGACGCTCCTGAGCTCATGGACGACTACTACCTCAACCTGCTGGACTGGAGCGGGCAAAACCTGGTGGGTTGTTACGCGCACGCGCAGGGCGGCAGGGAGCCAGTTGTGAAGGGCAGGAAAGGGAATGGGGTTTGCACATGCCGGCACGGTAGGCAAGGCTGCTCGCTGCCAGGGCCTTGAAACAGCTCGAGCATTAGCGCCTGCTCAATTCTTATGCAAGTGCCTGTGAAGGTGCTGCTCGTTGACAATCCTAGCTGCGCTTACCTGCCCAACCCAGATCGCTGTGGCTCTGGGCCGCTCGGTGTACCTGTGGAACGCGGCGAGCGGCGGAGTGGAGGAGCTGTGCACAGTGCCCAACGAGGGTGAGCAGCTGGCTGGGACCCTTTGCCGCAGCGCTTCAAGGGGTCGGTCGTGGTACTGCTACGGCAGGAGGACCGCTCGGCGAGCGTACCGCGGGGTTCGCAGATCAGGGCCTGCCCCCGGCCGTGACCACCAGTTTGCGGCTGGTGGACCGAGCATGCTGCGGTGCGTAACACCAATTGCCGGGCCCCCGTGTTGCACCTACAGGCGACTACATCTCGGCGCTAAAGTGGGGCAGCGACGGCAACTTCCTGGCGGTGGGTACCAGCGACGCCAAGGTGCAGATCTGGGACGCCAACAGGTGAGGCGGGATGGGCACAGCGGGGAGGGGGAGGGAGCGGTTTTCGCCAGGCCCCGTAAGGAACTGAGGCGGGGGCGCTAGGGGCAGACAAGTGCAATTGAGTACATGAGGTGGGCTGACGGCGAGAGAGGAGCTGGGGCATGCTGTCGCCAGAAGCTTGGGGTTTAGCAATGACTCGTTGCCGAGCGAAGGGGTATGGGACCAGGGCACAAACACGAGAATACAAGCCCGGGTGTTGACGAATCACCATCATCCGCCGTAGTTGTCACCTCGCGCTCGCGCCCCCAAACCCCAGCAACCGGCGCCTGTACACAGATCCCGCCAATCTCGTTGACACCGCAGGGCCGTGCGCTCTTGTTTCCCCCCACACGCAGGCGCAAGCAGGTGCGCGAGCTGTGCGGCCACACCAACCGCGTGTCGGCGCTGTCCTGGAACGGCGCGGTGCTGAGCAGCGGCAGCCGCGATTCCACCATCGCCAACTGGGACGTGCGCAAGCGGCGCGACGAGGCGTGCGTGGCGCGGCTCACCGTGCACGAGCAGGTGCGGGGAGGGGAGGGGGAGGGGGAGGGAGGGCCCGCGGCAGCGGCAGCGGCTTGTTGTCGGTCTAGTTGTACCTGGAGGGTGAAAGGGGTGTTGTCGGGGTGCCATACGCGGGACCCAACGAATGGGGGCAGTGCAAATCCACACGGCCATCCATGGGTGGGTTGAAAGCAGTGGGCGCCCAGGGTAGCTCCCCACCTGCCGCCGCCACCACCACCGCCACTGCTGCGCACAGGAGGTGTGCGGCCTGGAGTGGTCGCTGTGCGGGCAGCAGCTGGCGAGCGGCGGCAACGACAACGTGCTGGCCATCCACGACGCCTCCTTCCGCCTGTGCCACAAGGTGCGCTGGCCGCTTGGTGCGGTGCACTCGGGGGGCCGGCTGTGTGGGCGATGAGTGCGCACGGGAAAGGGGTAGCTGCTGCTACCCGTTTGTGGCGACACGGCGCTCAGACACCGTATGCCACATGCTGGCACGATTTCCTGGGCCGGCGGCAGGTCCAGGGACGTACGAAAGCGCGATGCAACTTCCTCGGCTATCCGCTGAGGCCTGCTGTTGACTGCTGGTGCCGGTGCTGACTCCCGCGTGCTGGTGTGCCGCAGGTGCAAGCCCACAGTGCGGCCGTGAAGGCGCTGGCCTGGTGCCCCTACCAGTCCAACCTGCTGGCCACCGGCGGCGGCACGGCGGACCGCCACATCCGCTTCTGGAACACGCACACCTGCGCCATGCTCAGCGCCATAGACACCGGCAGCCAGGTGCGGGCGGGTTTGGAGGCCGGGCGGCCGGGCGTCTGGAAGCGAGAGAGGACCCCACCGCTGCAGCTGGCCCTCTCCCCCGCTGCCGTGCCGCACGCACGGGGCGTCGTGTGGATGGGGTGTGTGGTGGTCATCGAGGGGTGACGCCACGCCACTGTCATCAGTCAGCCTTGCGTCCGTCATCCTCCGCTTTGATCACGCATCGACACTGCGGCCCGACCAGTGCCCTCCGTGCTCAACCTTGCGCGCCACCACCCGTGCGGCACCGCCCACCCTCTCCCCTCCCCTCCCCACCCCACCCCCCCAGGTGTGTGCGCTGCAGTGGAACCCGCACGCGCGCGAGCTGCTGTCCAGCCACGGCTACTCCAAGAACCAGCTGTGCCTGTGGAAGTACCCCAGCCTGGAGAAGGTGTGGGCGGGGGCGGGAGGGAGGGGGGAGGGGGGGGGCTGTTTCCGCCATTCCCAACAAGTGGGGATGGAGAGTGCTTATGGTGCGTGTATGCCCACGTGGGGGGGCTGGGCTGGGTGGGGCTTAGCTGGGTGCAGCCCCATGCACCCGTGGGGGCGCCTGCATAGCGCAAGCGGCTGCCTCGCAACACTCCAGTCCCTTGCTGCTGCATTCCTTAATTGCCGTGCCTCGCCGGACGGCACCCTCGCAAACCCATACACACACACACACATACACACACACACACACACACACACACACACACACACACACACACACACACGGTGCAGGTGGCTGAGCTGACGGGCCACACCGGCCGCGTGCTGCACATGGCCACCGGCCCCGACGGCTGCGGCGTAGTGACGGCGGGCGCGGACGAGACGCTGCGCTTCTGGCGGCCCTTTGGCGAGCCGCCCTCAGCCAAGGACGGCGACAGCAAGCTGGGCGGCGGCGCCATGATGGGCGCAGCGGTGGGCGCGGGCGGCAGCGCGGGCGGCTTCGGGGGCCTGCGCAGCATCCGGTGATTGATGATGTGTGGGAGCGGCGCAAACCGCGAGTTATTATTTGGTAAGGCCTACCGCGAGCCAACCGTATTGATCGCAAAAAGATGACGGGTCGAAACCAGCCGGAGCGAGAAGCGACTTCGCGAGTCCATGGACAATTGACTGTCGCAAGCAAAGGATTGGGGACCAGGGAGATGGGCGCTGGGGTTGAGGCGGCGGGATGCGGGAGCAGGGAGGCGTGGTCTGGTGAGACGGGGACGGGGGAGGCGCGGCGTCGGTGCGCTTGTGCGACTGCGCGCGAGGAGGTGGGGGGTCTTGCGAGTGGCGTGTGACAGGTGAGACGTGTGATAGGTGTGTGGTGAGCGCTGGCGGCATTAAAACACAGCTGGGGCGGGGCTTGTCGCGATGGCGTTGGTTGTGCACGGACGGCCACTTGGGGTTCAGTAAAAGCAGTCATGTTAGCCCTTGTAGTGGGTTGGACAGAAGTGTGGCAATGCTTGATTGACTGACTTGACTACGGGCTTTTACGGGTGACTGGCTTCAGACGCACCGGGGGGCACACATGCGTGATGGCTGCTGTGTGCACGCCTGTCCACTGCTGTGCGGCTTCTTGGGCCATGACCGCTGCAGCAATGCAGTCACGTGAGCGCGGCGCTCTGCTCGGTTGCGCACATGTAATGCGGTCTTGCAATGCGGCCACCGCAGCATATTACAGTGCCCTGTGCATGCCCCCATGGTGCGTATGAGGGCCATCTGTGGCTCTCGCCAACGCGGCGTCCCCACACGCCGAAGCAATGTGCCTAGGACAGACGACCACCCAGGGAGTCGGGCGGCTACAACAGGATACAACATATTACAGTGCCCTCCACGGGTGCGACATGCCTCCACGGTATTAGGGCCATATGTGGCTCTCACCAACGCCGGCTAGCGCTAAGACAGGATCAACCTACCTAGCTCGTCACATCAACGGACCCAGGCCGGACGGCGTGGCCGGACGGCTGGGGAGGACCAACGAGCATCATAGCTTGTCGTATCACACTTATATACTGCACAGCGCCGCACCTTGTCGCAATCAACCCCGCGCTCACTTCCATGCAGCACATACTTTTGCCTTTTGGGGCGGGTGCATTACACATACAGATGGGCGGCGCGGCCCGGAGGCGTCCACTGTACCGTACCGTACGTACATGGAGCATATATGGGAGTATGGGACCCGGTGAACTGCCACAGGCCACGAGCCACATCGCCGTATCAGGGCCTCATTGGATTAGTAGGACACAGGGACATCTGCGCTTCGCAATCCGGCCACCCCGTCGCCATGGGAAATAGCACGAGCGGACCAGCCTGCTTGCCAGCCTGCCGTGTGCAGCACAATATGTACGGGAACGCCGCAGCCAGACACACACCAAGGCTGTTCTCTGGGTCTAAGCGTGCATGCCAGCTGTCACACACAGAAATCACAGCACAGTGCATAGCAACTGAATACTCTGGAGTCGGAAAGCGCAGCCCAACCAACCAACCAACCAACCCAACCCAACAAACTGAGCATTGCTCATTATTCAACAGCGCGTCTCAGGGACGTGTCAGGGTTGCGTTTCGTGGGATCTTTGGAAAGCGCCCGGTCAGAAAGTAAGTATGGGTTCCACACGAGCGCCACACTATATATCTAGCACAATTGCCAGCAGGCAGCAAGGCAACACGTCGTGCCACGGCGCACTGCCGTGCACTGCCGCCATGTGCGCCGTCCGTGAAATCGCCAGCCCATTACCGTATCATCCTGCTTTCTTCAGAAACGCTAAGTCCATTAGCAAAGTTAAGAGAAAGGAGATAATATCGAAATTTGAACCTTCGCCGTCCTTGATGTATGCATAGTGTTCAGGCCGCCTTCCGCGGTGCACCAAGCGTCACCGCAGTAGCAGCAGCTGCTGCCGCGATCGGCGGCTCTAGCGAAACATGGTATAAAGAATACGGTAGTTGTGTCGTCGCCTTCTCACCCTGCTGCTCACACCTGGCGTACGAGCACACGGCTGCACCCACTCACTCCCGGCGCCCTGCCGTTCGTGTGCGTGTGCCGCCCACCCAATCACCTCCAGTCCTCCTGCCCGTGCCCCCGCGCCCGCCCTTACGCCCTCACTTGCGCCGAGCCGCCTGCGACTGCGACCTTGCGACCGGCACGGGCGCCAGCTCCCCATCGCGCAGGCCGCCGGCGCTGTCGCGCTCCCCCAGACTGGACGTTTCGTCTTCGTCTCCGCCGCCGCCGCCCTCGCCCAGCTCGCGGTCCAGCCCGACCAGGCGCGGGTCGTTGTCGAAGATCTGCGTACGTCACATGTGTGTGTGTGTGTGTGTGTGTGTGTGTGTGTGTGTGTGTGTGTGTGTGTGTGTGTGTGTGTGTGTGTGTGTGTGTGTGTATTGTGTGTGATTATGTACGGTACCGCGTGTGATTGTGTGTATGATTGCGTGTGTGTATGTGTTTGCGGCGTATGTGTACACGGTGTGTGTAAGGCAAGTGTACTGTGTGAACGATACGCTTGCGTGTGATGCGTACTGCGTGCTGTGAGCTGCAAATACACACACGCTGCACCGAGCCAGCCAGCCTGAGGCCGTCCCTCGCTTCCCTGCCCGTGTCTGCAACCCCCCTCCCCTCCCCAGTTACACGCCAAGTAAGCCGTGCACCACCCCTCCAGTCCCTCCCACACCGCCGCCGCCTCTGTCGCGCACCGTAAGGTCCTCGGGCATGTGCGGCGCCTCCGGCCCGTCCTCCGTACTTCCCTTGAGCTTGGAAGCCTTCACGCCGCGCCTGTAAGCCGCGCGTGTGAGCCACACGCAAGGCGGCGGCTCAGGTGCTACATGCCGAGGTGCGCGTCCGAGTGGCGGCTGAGGGGCCTTCCAGCCTTGCGCTAGACGGCTGGAAGGGAACCTGGTTAGCCTTCTCTTCAGCCCGCGCGCACGCCCGCCCAACCACCCACTTACCCACATTCACACGCACATCCATCCACCCATACCTGTAGAGTTTGTACTCGCTCACAAACTGGTTGAGCGGCGGCAGCAGCAGCTGAACCACCCGGGCCAGCTTCTCCACCTCCTCAATCTGCTCCAGTGCCATCTGAGGAGGGAGGGAGGCGATGAGGGCCGTGGGGTGGCGGTGGGGTGGAGGTTGCAGGCATGACTATTACTGCAAATGACGGCATGTGTGGTCGTGTGTGTGTGTGTGGCCGCGTTAGGGTGATGCGCCCCCCCCCACACACACACGCAGACGCCGTCATTTCCCTGTTGACACACGCACCGTGAAGCCGGGGTTGCGGTACATGTCGGCGATCTCCTTCTTCTCCGCGCTGTTGAGCGCAAAGCCGTCGCCGCGCAGGGACTCCTTGAGCAGCAGCTCCGCCGGGCCTGTGGCGGGAGCCCGCGAGGTGAGGTGGCGGCGAGGGGAGGTGAGGTGACAGGGGTGGGGTGGCGATGCTGATAAGTGCATCCGACCGCTGATTGAATGTAACGGCGAGTCTCAAGCGGCACTCTTAACCGCTACATCACCGGCATGCATCAGACCGCACAGCAGGATCCACAACAGCATCCACAACCACAACCACAACAGAAGCTCACAACCGCTAACAGAACGCCACGACGCTCCGCCGCACCGGGGGTGAGCGGCACGAAGAACTCCTCCCGCTTGGGCAGCTCCTCTGCGTCGGCCTTCTCCGCCTCGATGCAGGCCTCCTCGTAGCGCCGCCGCTGCGCCTCCTTGGCCTTCTTGCGCTCCTGTGGGGAGGGTGTGGGGGTTGGTGGTGAGCCTGGACATGTTGGGATTGGGCATAATACAGAGCGCCATACACACATACACACACTGACACACACACACACACTGACACACGCAGTCTTCCTCTGCCTCCCCCCCGATCTGCACTCCCCCGCACGCACCCCGCCCACCTCTCGGGCCGCCGCCAGCAGCTGCTCGCGGCGCTGGTCCGCCTCCAGCATGTCCATCTCAGCCGCGTCGTGCAGCGCAGTCACCGACCTGCGCAAGTTGTGTATGTGTGTGTAGGTTCTTGTGCGTGTGTGTCTGTGTGTGTGTAAAAAACAACGTTCTGCCCCTTACACAAAGTACACATGCCCTGTTGATCAACACCCAGGCTTGCCCCTTCACCAACTATGCATGCCCACCACCTTACCCACACCACGTTACTCACCAAGGCCGGCTGTATAAGCTGAGTGTAGCCATGTGGCTGATGACGGCGGCGGCGATGATGGGCAGCAGGAAGAACACCCACTTGAACTTCTTGATCGCGAGCAGGCCAAACATGGTCAGCAGCATGATGTACAGCCCCACCATAATCTGGTTGTAAACCTGTGGTGGTGTTGATCGATGGAGAATCAAGGGTTACGAGCGAGTTGCGCGCGGGGTGTGTGCGTAATGCAAGTGCGCGTGCGCATGCTGCGTGAGCTTTCGCACATACGCAACAATGGCGGCGCAGCTCGTTCCTCCTTCCTCCGCCCCCCTGCTGCGTTCTAACCTCTGCGCCGCTCCCGCCGGGCCCAACGACTGGGCAGGGCTGCACCCCGCGTCTGCACCTCGCACGTCGCCTTCGTCTTTATTTGAAACCTACTGGAGATGTTCTCACTCCTCAACGTTACAAGCAACAAAGCAAACAGCAAGCCGGTGCTGAAAACCCGAAACCCCAAGTTCACTTTGACCTAGTGGCCGTTAGGCGTCTCTCAGTTGCCTCCCACCGGCATTTCACGGGCCGTAGCCTATCTATTTCCAGCAACTTGTCGCAAGCGGCTGTAGGGGTAGCCCAGTCCGCGGCTGCCCTTAAACGGCCGGCTAGTGTTGCGCTGCCAGCACCCTTAGCCAGCACTCGAAAATTCTCTGGCGCTGCAGCGAGCACTGGCGCTAGCGGCAATGGCGCGGGCGGTGCCCCCCCGCCTCCATCGGGCGCTCGCCCGGGTGCGTCGCAAGTGTTGCCCCGGCGCGCACTGGAGAACCAACGCCCTATGTTTGCTTCAGGTGGGCCAGGCACGGAGCCGGAGGGTCTAGATGACAACACCTGGGAGTTTGAAGGGACATCGAGCCGCGGCACGGCGTCACCCGAACCCTCAGTTATGCGGGGTCGTTTACGCGAGAAGTTCAGTTTCTGGAAGTCGCGTTGCCGCTCGCGCACCGTGCTTCAGTGGATCGCGGTGGGTTTCCCTCTACTCTGGCTCGCGGCATTCCCGAATGGACCAGCCAGCGTTTTTCAGCGAAATCACCCATCCGCTCTCAACCAGCAAGTAGGCACTTCAGCCATAAAAGCAAAAACACGGCAGAACAGTACTGTAAGATAGAAAGAGACAAACGGCAGATGCTGCTACCAGCAGCAGCTGCGCTACTTAGAGGCGCAATAGCGCCTCGTACGGCACTCCGTGCCATACCACTTAATCGTCGTGAGAACCTGCCTTCTCCGACGCTCATACTTCGCTCCGGAGAAGTCAACATAAAACAAACAACCTCCCCCCCTACCGTGCGCACGCGCACACACACACGCACACACATGCACACACACGCACGCACCGTCTTCCACATGCGGCCGGCGCTCTCGTAGGGCTGTGAACGACACAAGCAGCAGCAGGATGGGGCGGGAGTTGAGGGGGGGGGGGTTGAAATGCCCGATCCCCACAAAATAGCTCCCAACACAATAGGTCCCGGGGTTCAAGACACGTGTGGGTCGTAGGGCACAGGGCGCACTTTCTAAGGGCGTATTCCGAGGAATGCACCGAGACGTTCTCCCCCCACCTCCAGGAGAACACGGCCACCCACACACTGTCGACCCCCGGGTGCACCTCCTAGACACAAGCTGACTGGGAAGGGTGAAGGCAGCCCCACCCCACCCCACCCCTGGACGGCTGCCCGCCCCCTTAACCCCCCGCAAAAGCCTTCACACACATCCACACAAACCCACCTGGCGGTACACGTAGATGAAGTTGTACCGCTCGCCCACACTCGCCACAATGAAGTACGCGAGGGCGGCGGGGCACACGATCGGGTTCATGCAGCAAAACACCTGCGGCGGCGGCGGCGGTGGTGGTGGTGGTGGGCCAGCATGTACGTTATTAGCAGAGTGCAGGCGCTGTGAGGGACAGGGCACCTGGCTTCGTGGGCGGCGGGGGTTGCACGCGGCGGTTCCATGCATGATTATTTTTAGACGAGATGATGTTGGCAGGTTGTTGTGGTGGGGGGCGGGCATGCGGACTGGTTGCGGAGGATTCCAAGCACGGCAGGCGCCGCACACAGCAGCAGCACGCGTTGACCAGGCAAGCGCCTGGCAAGCAGACCAACACCGGACCAGACCAGCACCAGACCAGGCCAACTCACCAGACCCAGCAGCATGGCCATGGTGTGGTCCGGCACCAGGATGCCGTACCGCGCGCTCTGGTTCATCCACATGCGCTCGCGGGCGCGAGGAGATCCAGCGAATTTGGACAGGATCCAGAAAATGATGAAGCCGGGAAGCCGCACGAAGGCGATGGATTTGGCGCCCAGGCCCTGCAGGGGGCGTGCGGACATAAAAGGAACAATAAAGGAAGGGCTGGAGGCGGATGGCGCCAAGGTGGGAACTCGCAAAACCTAGGCATGTGGCTTTTCCACCCGACTGAGCATTACGGACAGCACTACTCGTGCTCATCATGTGCTCAAGCTTGACTGCGAATGGTTAACTTCTTCTACCCTCCATTGGACAAGATGCGGTAACTCACGTTGATGAAGAGGTAGGTGATGAAGAAGGTTGCGGTCATGGGAATGGATTTGCCCAGAGTGGAGATGACCGAGGCGGGGTCCTCTACCCACTGCTTCAGCTGCGGAGGCGGAGTGATTGCGGCGGCAGCAGCGGCAGGGCGGTAGTTGAGGGCGCGGGGCAGGCGAGACAAGTGAAGGCGGTCGAGGCGCGGCGACGCGTGCGGGCACGGCTGGCGGGCTGCTGCCCGCCCCTGCGCCGCCACCCCTCGCCGCCTGCAGTCGGCTGCTAGACACATGCCGGCACACGCACCTGGTTGAAGAAGGAGCCGGCGATGATGCATCCGAAGAACACCACAATGACCTGCGGGGCGTGCGTGGATTGGGGTTTGGGAGGGCGTTTGCAAGAATGCATTCCAATCTGGAGTTGGAACGCGCACGAGGGCGCACGGGCCGCACACGTGTGCACTGTGCGCGTGTGCGTGCGCGCATGTGCGGGTGCCGCCATCAGCAACGTCTTGTGTTGAGCACTGCACGAACCCCAACCCCCAGGCAACAGGCCCGCCCCCCTGAGCGCACTTGCTGTGCGTGGCTCCCGCCCAGCATAAGCTAGAACCGCAACCCATACCCACGGGAAGGTGTGTATCGCACTCACAGGCACGCAGGCAAAATACTGGACTCCGGTAAATGTGCGGCGAATGTATGTGTTGATCCGACAGCGCGATCCCATCACCCCACCTGGAACAGGAAGAACCGGCTGACGACGCCAAAGTCGATCTCCGACATGGACGTGGCGCCCGACATGAGCGCCATGGCCCTGTGTGTGTGCGTGTGTGTGTGTACTTAGATGGGTACATCGTGTGTGTTATAAAGAGGAAGAGGAAGAGGGTGGGTGGCAGCAGTGGAGGGGCAAGGCACGCGAGCGCTCCAGTTGTGCCCCTGGCCACGGCCCAGTCGGCCGCCGCGCACTCACGCACCACAGGATGTGCGGCACAATGGCCATGAAGATCTTCAGGACCAGGCCTGTGTTGGTTGTTGGTTACAATGCACTGCATTTGATAGAGGTTTAGTTGGAGGCGGTTGAAATGTAGGGTTTCAAGAATCGGCAGTACGCCAGAGGCGGTACGACTTGCCCCCTCTGGTCCACCCATGCATACACACACACGCACACATGCACACACACACACACACACACACACACACACACACACACACACACACACACACACACACGCACCGGGTATGATGGCCTGCAGCAGTTGGCTGATGACCGGCGCCTGCGGGTGTGGGTTGGTGATGTGGGTTGTGTGTTGTGAGCGCAAATGAGTCCAATCAAACGTGCCGCGGGGAGCGTGCGTGTGTGGGGCGGCCACGCCGCAAAAGAAGACGCACGGAGTAATGTGTACACGTGTGCCGCACAGTGCTGCTGTGCAGGCGACATGCCCACACATAAGTACGGTACGTCACCCACCCCAGCACATCTCACCCCACCCCACTGCCCCCCACCCCGCTGTAACCCCAGCCAGCCCTCCTACCGTGACAATGTCTCCGAGCACCGGCACGGACGCCAGCTTGGGCACCTCGATCAGCGCCTACACGGAGGTAGAGAGGTTAATACAAGGCGGGGGCTTGTGTGTTATGCGCATATACGTGTAAGACGCACATGTAACATCGCACGCAAGAGGCACATGTGACATGTACGGACCCAAATAAATACACATCGCAAACAACGGACCTGGATGGCGGAGATGGGGATCATGAAGAACAGCGCCATGAGCCAAAACAGGATCCACCTGCGGCGGCCAGAGGCTTTCAATTAGTAATGGCTGCGTGTGAGAGTAGTACGACATGCCCGCGTGAGTGCCTTGCACGCAAACATGCAGCCCTCTGCCTCCCTGCCTCTATCTGCATCTCTCCCTCCGCCTCGGTGTCGGACTCACAGGATGTAGAGGCGGCCGCTGCGCACGGGGTGCGTCATGGGCAGCTGCGAGGGCGGGCGGGCGGGGGGTTACATTCATGCTTAATTAAGGAAAGGGGGGCGTTGGATGCGCGCGGGCGAGTGGCAGAGGGTGGAGTGGGCGGCGGTGGGCCAGGGCACCGCTGACATCAGGAGCGAGCAACCCCCATGACCCCACGCATGACCCCAGGCCCCGCCGTCCTTCCGCCGGACTTCAAACACCCTCCTCCTCCCCTATACTTGACCTGCACAAGCTGGCTGGTACCGCAGTCTACAAAGCAAAACAAGCCTCGGGTTGCTAACAGCCACTCACGTTGCGCCACACCACCTCGTTGGGCGCGGGTGCGCCGCTGATACGCCACACGGTCTCGTCGTGTGCGTGCAGCGAGTTGGAGGCCACGCCCTGGGCCATGCGCGTGCTGCATGGGGTGTGAGCGTGCGTGTGTGCGTGTGTTGGGAGCACAGGAGTACATTCATCATTAAGTAGGAAGTTGAGGGGGGGTTGAGGTTGGGGGTCCGTGCGGTAGGGGATAGGGCCGCACACGGGCAGGCGGGCAGCCGGGGGGGGGCCAGGGATGGATTGCGAAGGGGCAGAGCGGCGGGAACGGGGAGAAAGGAGCGGGGTCAGCCAGGTCCTGCACGTGCGGACTGCGGGCGCCGACCGGCCCTTTCGATCTGCCTGCCCACACACACACACGCACACTGACGCAACCATACATCCGGACAACTTGCAGGGAGCCAGCCCCCTTGTCACGGACCCTGACCCGCTGCCTCCCAGCCCTTCCCGCGCTGCCAGCACGCCCCCTCGCTCACTTGAAGGTGACGAAGGCGCTGGGCGCCAGCTTGCGACCCGCCACCGCCTGCTCCGTGCGGATGCGCTCCCGCAGGTACTTGAGCTTGGCAAGCCAGTACGTCACCGCGTCCACCTGCGTGTGCGCGTGCGGGTGCCCGTGTGTGCATGGGTTGATTGCATGCAATCAGCTTGCGTGCACGCAGGAACACGTACACGCACACATGCGCACACACGCACATGCGCACACGCACACGCGCGCACGCCAGCAGGCGCGCATACCCAAGGACCCTTCCCCTCCCCCTGTATGTCCCCACCCCACCCCGCCCCGACCCGACCCTCAGTGTCACCTTGACAGTCATCTTCTTGTCGGCGATGGCCGCCACCGCCGCCACCGCCGCCGCCTCACGAGCCGGCAGCGCCTCACGGTCCTTGCCGAGCTGGTCCAGCCGGATCTGTGTGTGTGCACGTGTGTATGTGTGTTAAAGAGCACAAGGAAAACGTTGCGCAAAGACAGTGTATGCGATGCAGCAAAGCGACGGTTTACGGATGTTACCCGAAGTTACCTCGCATACCTGCTGCGGTGAGCCGCCGGTCTTACCAACCGGAAATCGCGCAACCCCCGCTACTCTAACCTCGAGGGGGGATTAGTGTCCACACGCTCTCAAGGGTGCAAACCCATGCATGTGCTCACGGTACCGTGAGGCCCAGGCACTCCTACGATGCCTAGCTCCGCGTCGCTACTCCTGGCCGCTATGTCCAAGCTCCCGCCCAATCCTCGATGAAATTCTCACCTACGAGCGAATAAGAAAACAACAGAGCACAGGGCGGCAGCAGGGGAGTGCACGCATGTGTACACGCGTGTTTGTTCGTGTCCGTGTGTGTCCGTCCGCTCAACCCCAGCAGCAGCCTCGGAACCCGACCCACGACACCCCCAGCTCCAACATGGCTGCACACGTGGCGACCGCCCCCTCCCTCCCTCGCCGTACCTCTCCCCGCCGCCGCCCCCTCGCATGTTACCATACACACATACACACACACCGTTAGTCGGGCCTTGTCCCGCGGGTCCTCCTCAGCCGTCACGTCCTCATCCAGCGCGTGCCACCTGCGCGTGTGGGTGGGAGTGCGGGGGTGGGTGGGTTACGCTCATGTTTGTTTAAGAAGTGAAGGGGGGAGGGGGCGCGCACACACACACACACACACACACACACACACACACACACACACACACACACACGCACACACGCACCTGCGCACCAGCTCCTCCGCCTCGAACGCGAACTGCGCCCGCAGCACGCGGGTCATCTCCAGCCGCACCCGCGGCCACACGCCCTCGCCCTGCAGCTTGGGCCAGATGCGCACCTGCATGTAAACACACACACACACACACACACACACACACGTGCGCGTGTTTGTTTGTGTGTGTGTGTGTGTGTGTGTGTGCATTCGTGCAGGTGTGTTGGAAAGCACAAGGGAAACACGCAGAAACGCAGGACCATGCTCGCCACGCGGTGAGCGTTTGTGCCCGGTGAAACAAGGCAGTGCGGTGTGCACGGGGGGTAACGTTTCAAGATTATATGCCTCGGAGTTCACACACACACACACACACACACACACACACACACGCACACACGTGAATGGTTAACCCCCACCTCGGCCACCGGCAGTGCCTTGCGCAGCTTGAGTCGCAGCTTGGCCATGTCCAGGTAGTCCTCCAGCGACTGCATCACCTGCAGGGTGCGAGGGGGATTTGATGCGTGTGTATGTGTGTGACTACGGTTTCCACGGTTATTCTGCCAGATTAGAGCGAGCACAAGGGCAGGAGTGATGCAAAGCGTTGAGGTGGATGGGAGTTGGGCTTAGAGTTTGGGGGTGGCCATTCCCAATACGGTACCATGACACGCGAAGGCATGACACCCTCCCGGCGCCGCTCTGCCTGACATACACACACACGCACACCCACCACCACCCACCTGGTTGTACTCCTCTACCAGCGGCTCAAGCGCACTCGTGTCCTGTTTGTGTGTGTGAGAGAGTGTGTGTCTGTGTGTGTCTGTGCGTGAGCGTCTGTGTGCCATTAGTACACATACACATACATACACCATTCAAAACAACAAGCACACACACACACACACACACACACACAAACACACACACACACACACACACACACACACACACACACACACATACCGTCAGTCGGGCCCACCGCATCAGCGCCGCATCACCGCACCTGGATCATGTTGACTGCGGCGATGTTGTAGGGCTGGTACACCAGCGCGAACTCCCGCGCCACCATCTGCTGCGGCGTCAGGCCCGACTGGGGAGGGAGGTGTGTGCGGGGAGGACGGAGGCAGTCAAAGCCAAACCTTAAACAAATCGAGACCCAGGTGAAGGTGGCGTTCCATGCCCAAGCCCGACGTACGAGTGCGGAGGTCCCATCACAACCAGGAAGCCCCGGGTCGCGACCGCCGCAACCGCTGCTGCAGTCGACCCAGTCGGCCCAGGGCCCTTCACACTCACACAGCCGCGGCCCTCCACGCCGCCACACCCCATCCATACCAAACCCAAAGCGCCACACCCTCTGCGCGCCTTTTGTCTGGCCTCCAATGAGAGAAAACCCTACACCAGCGCCCTCAACCCCTGCCCCCGACCTTAACCCAGCCCAGCCCATACCCAGTCAAACACCCACCTGCAGCTTCGACCTGGCCTGGTAAATTGGGTCCATGGTGACTGCGCCCACCGGGCCCTGCGGCTGACCCACGACGTCCTCCTCCTCGTCCTCATCATCACTGCCGTTGTCGCCGTCACGGTCCGGAGCCCCTCCGCCGCCAGGAGCCACCGCCACAGCCACAGCCGCCTTGCCGCCGCCGCCGCCGCCGTCGCCCCCTCCCACAGCCGCCGCCGCGCCCTTCACCGACTGCTGCTGCTGCTGCTGCTGCTGCTGCAGCTGCTTCGCGGAAGTCTGGGCCTTCAGCTGCGCTGACGGCGTCTGTGAGGCGGCCTTGCCCGCGCCCGCCGCGCTCTTCGCCTCCCCCTCCTGCTCGTCATCATCCTCCTCGATCAGCACACCCGCCACCTCAAAAGTCCGGCGCCGCCTGCTGCTGCCGGTCCCCTGCAGCTGCTGCTGCTGAGGGCTGTTGCTGCTGCTGTCGCGCATCGATTTGGTCGCTGCTACGTTTGACGCGTCCTTGCTCTT
This sequence comes from Chlamydomonas reinhardtii, assembly GCF_000002595.2. Lineage (NCBI taxonomy): Eukaryota > Viridiplantae > Chlorophyta > Chlorophyceae > Chlamydomonadales > Chlamydomonadaceae > Chlamydomonas > Chlamydomonas reinhardtii. Next base: position 1,207,257 of record NC_057012.1, read on the forward strand.
TGCCTCCTTGTTGAGTCCTTCTTCAATGTTCTCCACAGCCGCCTCCGCCACCGTCCCCACCGCCTTCGCCGCCACCCGCACCTGACGCAGGAGAGCAGCAGGCACACATGACTCACAGGTACACCAACTGCGACATCAGCCCACTCTCTTGTATCGCCCCGTCCACAACCCACCACTGCACCCACGCCCACACCCGCATTCTCACGCATGCTCGAGTACAGTACCGTCTCCTGTTGACCAACGCGCGCGCGTTGTGTTTCCCCCAACCCCCATGGACACACCTTCTTGCCGGTCTCGGTGATCTCGTTGCGGGCCTTCATCGTCTTCACGTCATACCTGCGTGGGTGTGAAGTAATCAGATGAATAGACCCGGCGCCGGCGCCTGACCGGAGGGTGCCGTATGTACGAGCCGCCGGGAAACGCCCCCCCCACCTGAATCGCTTGAGCGCGCGGCGGTCGGGTTTGAGCACACGCGTGTCGACGCCGTACCCCGGAGGCAGCCACGTGGGCTCGGGCTCCTCGCGCTGCGGATGCAGTTCAAAAGAGTGACAGCCGCGGGCTGTGAGCATGCATGGATTGTGTGCAGGTGTGCACACGTGGCATCTGTGACAGTTTCATTCGGCTTACATTTCCTCCCCGCGCCGCCGCCCCCGCCCCCCCCCCGTGCAGGTCCCCCCTGCCTCTGCCCGTACCACAGACTCCCCCCTTTGCGTTGCAGCTCTGGCGGCGCCTCCCGCCACCGCTTCACCGCTTTGTCTCCCCCCTCCCTCCTTTCCCCTCCCCTCCAGCCTCCCCCCCCAGCCCCCCCACCTCCAGATCTGCCAGCAGCTGCTCGGCGGTGCGGCCGGTGCGCGGCGCCTCCAGCTGGCCGCCGGTGCTGGCGAAGGCAGGATCGATCGAGGGATCCTCCAATCTGTATTTCATGCACTCGTCCAAATCCTCGCCTAACATCTTTAGCCGAAACGCCAGCCCCGCGCCCTCGGGGCCAGGGCCGGGGGCCTTGCCGCCCTCCGGTCCATCGCCACCGCCGCCCGCAACAGAGCCCGCGCCCGTCTTGGCGGCTTGCTTCATGCTGGGGGCCTTGGCGGGTGTGGCGGTGGCGGCAGCAGGGTGGATGGGTTTGAGCTCCTTGAAATTCACGTCTTGGCTGCTGATGCCGCTGCTGCCGCCCGAACTGCTGTCGTAGTCAAGGGGCAGCGAGTGGTTGATGCTCGCGGTCTTCTTGAGGGCGCCCTTGGGTGGCGGCGGCGGCGGCGGCGGCGGCGGCGGCGCATCGGCGCCGAGCTGCTTGCGGCTGGTGGCGGCGGAGGCGACGGCGGGGGTAGTAGGCGGCATGAGGAAGCGCTTGCGGTACTCCTCCGCACGCAGGGCCTTGCCCACCGCCTGTGTGTGTGTGTGTGTGTGTGTGTGTGTGTGTGTGTGTGTGTGTGTGTGTGTGTGTGTGTGTGTGTGTGTGTGGAGAGGGGAACATACAGCGTGTGACACGTGTATCCTATAGCTTTCATGGGATTCGTGCAAGCAACCCCGCCTTCCCCAACCCCCTCAATTCCCTTACCCCCAACTACACACACACACACACACACACACACGCATCCTGCCGCTCACCTCGTTGACGTAGGGCACGTCGGTGACCAGCACGGTGTGACTGGGGCCGCCGCGTTTGGCGTTGCCCAGGAAAAGCAGCCGCAGGTACACCGACTGCAGGTTGTAGGTGCGCAGGCGCTGGCCGGGGCGGGGCAGGAGGGGGAGAGGAGAGGAGAGGGGACAAGGGAAGAGAGGGAGGGGGAATGAGTTTTTGTCCACGCCCAACGACTAGGCCCAGGCGTGACACTACTTGCATACGGGGACAGGAGGGTGCGACCCTGCGCCTGCAACTGATCGCCGCTGAGACGCCACGCCCACAGCCCCCACCCACAGCCCTCACCCACAGCCCCCACCCACAGCCCTCACCCACAGCCCTCACCCACAGGCCACAGCCCCCACCCACCCACAGCACGAAGATGGCGCTGATGTAGACGGCGACCATGTGGCACCACATCACCTCATCGCCCGGTGACACGTTGGACAGCGAGTAGCGGTCGAAGTTGGTGAACTTGAACTGCTGGCCGTTGACCTGCGCACGGTGCGTGTGAGATTGTGTGTGTGTGTGCGTTTGCGTGTGTGTTTGAAATATATTAGGGATAGCCGTCCATGAAAACACGGGAGTGGGGGAATAAAGCACCAAGGGGTTGGGGCCTTGGGGGGCTGGTGCGTGCATCCACCGGCAGCCCGCCACCAACCGGTAACTTCACAATAAATTCCAACCCACCGTCACGGACGTGTCGGAGTTGGGCGAGGTGAGCGCCACCAGCAAGACCTCCTCGTTGGTCTGGTTGAAAACCGTGCCGTTTGGTATGGTCCGGGCACCAGTCGCCAGGAGCGAGGGCGAGCTCACGCTCAGCACGGTCTGGCGCAAGAACATGTACGTCACGACGCCGGTGTCGACATTTGTGCCCGTGAAGTTTGCCGTACCGTTACCGGCGATCACGTAGTTGTACGTCTGGTTCAGCAACAGGTCGGTTGAGGTACCGTTGAAGGTGATGCGGGCGTTGGTGTACGAGTGGGTCTCGAGCGTGCTGGATCCGGCCGAGATGGGGTACGACACCGTTAGGTCCCTGGCAAAGATGGTGGTGTTGGCGGTGACGGTTGTGTTGCCGTTCAATGCTTCCTCCTGTGGGCGCGGGGAGAGCGGGAGAGGGGTTGTCGCAGGGGTTCCAAATGGTGGAGGTGTAGGAGGGTGGTCGGGCGCAGGAACGGCAAACAGGCGAGACAGAGCAGGTGAAGCTCCTTGCGCGTCTGGCCTCGGCCGCCGCATGTATGACACGCACACACACACACACACACACACACACACACACACACACACACACACACACACACACACACACACACACACACACACACACACACATACACACACATACACACGCACGCACGCACGCACCTGGGCCAGCAGCCGGGCGATCTCGCTGCCGGTCATGTTGGGCGGCAGGGTGAGCGGGATGCACACCAGCGTCAGCACGAAAAACACCTCCATGCCTGCATGCGTGGTGCGTGTGTGGGAGGGCGTGTGGAAGAGGGAGAGGGAGAGGGAGTTGGATGGAGTGTTAGGGAAACAATAACGCACGAGAGAAAGTGAATGTGCGTGTGCAGGGCACGGTACGGCGTGTTTCAGAGGACACCCCCATCCGCCCCGGGACTGCCGGCTGAGGCTGCAGGCCCAAGCCGTCCTCAGCTGCAGCACTCACGAAACCAAACCACACTCACCGAACCATACCACACGGAGGTACATGGCCGCATCCAGACCAACCTGCACACGGCGCGTGGTGTGCGTAATCCACCCCGTGTGTTTGTGGCGGCCCTTTGCCGTGACCGCTGCCCAGTTCCATTCGCGGATGATGGCCCTGTCGTCATTCCCTTATTCACCCCTCCCGCCGCGCCACCGGGCATCCCGCCTTGTCCCTAGGCCCACCACAGTACGTGCGCGTCAACCGCGCGACCAGCCAACCACCCTACCACCAGCAGCCCACGAGCCAACCATACCAGCCATTGGAACTACACAAGCGACCCACCTCATCAATAATGTCCTGTTGGCATTGGGGATATCGGCATCGAGAAAGTTGCGGTCGGGGGTAAAGGGGAGATGTCATGCAGTGCACGCAGGTGCTTTCTGCAGTCGGCTTCCGAACCTCACCCACCCATGCACTATCCCCGCGGCACACATCGCATGTGCTTCCCCCGGGCCGCTCTGCTCGCCATGACGCACGCGGCAAACAAGCACAGCACGCCGTGCGATGCTGCCTCCATCTCGCGTGGCCCCCTCGAAGCCTCTCCCCTGCGGCCTTAATACTGACGGGCATGCCTGCAACAACACAAGCGCACGCACACACCGCGACACTCTCAGTTCTGCACACCTACCTCCTCCTTGTACAGCATCACCGGCTTTATCCAGCCCATCAGGACTGTGCTGAGCCGCTTGGGTTTTATGTCCACATCTTTGGCGTATCTGCGGCACGGCGTTACGGTATTGCCGGCAGCAGCAGCGGGGTGGTGGCGGCGGCGGCGGTGGCGGCAGTGTTCTAGAGTGCCCACAACGCATGGAGCGACTTGTCGCCGCACTGCCGATGTCCCCTCTCCCCCCCCACAAACGTCCCTTGGCAAAAGCCCCACTGAAATGGTGAAGGTCCGTACGCGCCGTAGGACCGTAGGATAGAAGCCAGAACTCCAAAACCTATTTCAGCACTGCGCTATCAATAATTATTAGCGTTTTTCCGGCGCTGTGAAGTTGACCCGCCGCAAACCGCCGCTGCCATCCATTTGCGACAACACATCCGCAACATACCTTCTGGGGCCAAAGAAGCGCTTGGCCCACGGACGCAAGCGCATAAAGGTGAAGAGCGCGAAGCATCCCAAGCACACACACCTGAGGGGTTTAAACCGTGCGTGCAGACAGGCGAAGACCGTATGGGAAAATGCGAGAATCGCCTCGGTCCGAGGCCAGAAATCATTGAGAGGACGCCCAAATTACAAATACAATATGCAGACATGCGACGTCGTGCATTGCCGATGTTTCCGACACTGGTTGTGGCCCCTGAACCCTGAACTGCCTTTTTCCCCCGGCTCCAGCTCCAGCGCCTTACAAATTAATTATAAAGGAGGTCAGAACCGCTGCCGAGTCCGCCGCCATGGCTTCAAGCTAGCCTAGAGAGCGGCCTCGCCTATTTGCCAGCGAGTTCAGTGCGGTTGGTTGCGACTGGGGTTGCGACTTTATCACAGCGGTGTCAGGTTCATCCTTTTCAGCATCGATTATCAGAAGCACAGATGCCGGTGTGTCGCGTGTCAAATTACGGTACCGATTGACCTCCGTGCGACGTGCGTCGTTTCATCGACGTGTCGCTCCAGGCCCCAGTGCTGCACTCTGACTGGGAGTGTCCATGCAGTGTGAACTAGAAAGTAAACTTTTATACGCATGCAACGTTTCTAGCGGTAACATGCGCCCGCTCGGCTTTGAGTGTTTCCCTACTCCGACACGTCCGACATAGGACTCAGTCGAGTCCCAAGAACCCCTGTCCGAGAACACCTTTTTGGCTCTCCCCCCCCCTTTCCTCCTCCTCCTCCTCCTCCCCTTCCTCCACGGCTATCAATAGCACCTTCAATCCGATACTACAGCCCCCTTGCCGTAAGTAGTGTCAAGTCGCATAACTTGTGGACCCGCTGTGGCTTCGGCCACATTTGCGTTGTCTGCCGTTTGGTTGTCCGAGCCATCACCACACTGCACAGCAACTTCCAGCAAGCTGCGGCACGCTTACCGGTTGTCTACGGCACGTACTTGCAATCCGTCATGACGCCAAGGCACCCAAGAGAGCTGCCAAACCACCAGCCTCAGACTTGTCAGTTCATCCCAAGCAGGTGCGTACAACTGTACAAGTGCACCCAAATCTCAACCCAGATCAACAAGGAGGTGGCTGCCTTAGGGAGGCAGGAAAAGGGCTGAGCCCTCCCCTCCCGGGTCGTTATCAACCCAGCCACCTTGACGCGGGCGCCTACTAAGCACACGCCTCTATGTTGGGGGCCTTTGGCATCCCCGCAAATCCGGACGTGGCCGGTTGGGTGGGGTGCAAAGTCCATATTAGTCCACCCCACCACCACGTCCGTGTCGTGTGCGTCATTCAGACCTCATGTTCAACGCACGCCAATTCATTTCATGCCTTCTCTACCGCTGCCCTCTCAGTCCCTACTGCCTGTGACCCAAATCAACAAGGAGGTGGCTGCCTTATACTAGTCATACTGCGCAAAGCCATGGCTTGCTTTTCGGGCAACCTCGCGAAAGTCAATTGTCCATGGACGTGCGAAGGCACTCAAACCCAAATCAAATATTCAAAGGCGACTACTTCACTCCCACCTGACTCATCTACCTCCATCTCACGCTGCTCCTCCTCCTCCTCCCCCGGCTGCTCCTCCTCCTCCCCCGGCTGCTGCTGCTACACACAGCCTGAGGCCGTCCCAGCAGTTGCCGACGCTCCCAACCCGCCCCTGTGGCGGTTACGGACGGCGCGAGCGCTGGAGGAGGATGGTGGTCCACGGCTGCGAGTGGCCTACGTACTTCATCCCTGTATCACCGCAGCCTCAGGTCCGAGTCGTGCCTGCATGGTGTCGATGGAGCCGGCGGCACTGCCTGTCCACGTGTGGTGGCGGGACCGCTGTGTACTCAAACCGTCAGCGGTAAACGGTACGGTAACTCGGTAAGCGATCAACGGTCAGGCGAGCCTATTGAGCGTGCACCCTTAACGCATTTCTTTGCGCCTGCGACACCGGCCTGCGCCTGCTGGTGCTGCTGGTGCTCCTGCTGCTTCTGCTGCTGCTACCGCTGCTGCGCCTGCTGCTGCTGCGCCTGCTGCTACTCCCACTGCTGCTGCTGCTGCCACTGCTGCGCCTGTTGCTGGTGCTGCTGCTTCTGATACTACTGAACTACTTTGCACAGGGCCGCGGCTTGGAATGGCGGAAGGTTATGGACACGCGGCGCTCGTCCAGCAGGTCGGCGGGCCAGATGCCGTGGCTGTAGCTGTAGCGTGCGGCCTTGGACATAATCTGGGGGCGGGGGGAGAAGGGTTGGAGGGGTTTACATTGATGATTGATTGGGACGTGAAATCGTACTAGGCACAGTGATACAGCAGGCGTGCCGTTACACATGGGGAGGGGGATGGAGGTTGGAGGAGGCTGGAGGAGCGGGCGGGCAGTCGGCACCAATTCCACATGAACCGAGACCCAGAAGCCGGAGAAGGGGATAAGGGGCGCAGGTCTGAATGGTTGGGGGCCTTTGCGTGGCGAACAAGGGGCGGGTCCAGTGGGAGTACGGGGCGGGGTGGGGTTGCGCCATGACCGTACACGGCCGTTCACACGCGTCCTGCCCCTTCCTTCCCACCCACCTGCAGGCTCCGACGTGGCAGCCGGATCCGGAATTCGTCAGCACCGCCTCCTCCTGCTGCTCCTGCTACGCCTCCTCCACCGCCTCCGCCTCCTGACCCCGACTGCGGCGCCAGTCGAGCCAGTGTCATGACGCAGTCCCCTGCCAGACTGAGGTTCACAATCACCTCACCACTCAGGATCCTGTGTCAAGGCGTGTGGCGTGCCGTGATGTGTTGCATGGCGTGTTGCCTTGCGACAGCAGGAGATTAGCACTGAATGTGCCCCCACCTGTCCTTGCCTGCTGCCCTTTCCGGACAATGGTCCCCCCCTGCACTGCTTCATTCTTGCTTCTGGCGTCATGGGAACGGTCATCCAAACGCTCGCCCCCAGTCGTTGGGTAGCGAGGGAGCCGCTCGGTGGCCCGCGCCCTACCTGCTCCCCATTCCTCGCCTTCGCCCTTGAACATCCTGCGCCCCTTCTCGTCCCGGCCTACATAACTTCCTGCGCCCTTCCCTGCCTTCTCTGTGTCACTTGAGCTCGCGCGGGTTCCCACCGACAATGTTACTCTGGCCTGCTCTCTACTGCTTGCATTCCGCCGCTCACGTCCGCTGCCGGACCGTGTTGCTGGTGCTGGTGCCGTGTGCGGTTCCGGCACCACGGCACCACGGCACCAGCAACCGCGTTGCTGGTGCCGTGCTGGCCTCCAATGCTTCAGGAGAGTATTATGTATTCGCATTATGTCTAGTCAGCGGGCTGGGTGCGCTTGCTGGGACCCGTGCGTGGCGCGCCCGAGCGACAAGGTGTCCGGCTGGCGCCCGCTGGCGCCCGTCTCGCTGCAACTACCCTGCCCGAGCTCACCCAGACGACCTACGGCGAACGTACGAATCCAGTGTGCAGCCCAGCACACTTTGGCTTTCATGGCTTTGGGTTTGGTTCTTGCAGCCCCCGCGCCGGCCGCCCTCCCACCTGTCGTCGGCGTGTGGCTTGAGCCAGGAGCCGTGCGACCGCCGGTAGTCAATGGCGTTCGCCTCGTTGGGCGAGAAGTCCTGTGGGTGGGCGCACAGGTGGGACAGGCAGCCTCACACGCAAGTGAGGCCGTGAGTGCGTCTGCACATGTGGTGAGGAGGAGTCCACTTGCGAGTGCGGATGTCGGGCAGCAAAAGACAGCGCACCCACACGGCTAGCTGGACAAGCTGACTGCGTATCCATACAATCTTCAGGCCGGCACCTGTGCCCCTGTGCCGCGGCGCACACCCCGGTACCAGAAGGAAGCGGGGGGAGGGCGCCTCAGGCCTCAGGCCTCGGGCGCAACGGCCCTTTTGCCAAGCCTTGCTCGCGCTTGCCTCTCACGGCTTCCCCGCCTCACCCTTCCACGCCTCCCCACCCGCCCCACCCCATTCCCGCCCGCCCCACCTTTAGCGGGCCACCCACCGCCGCCCGCATGCGCCTCGCCAGCGCCAGCAGCAGCGGCGGCAGCGGGTGGGCGGCGGGCGCCACACCGCGGCGGTGGTAGTCGGGCTGCACGCCCCAGCGCTTGTTCCTGAGCGGGCCGGAGGCCAGAGATACTGCAGTGAGCTCCAGGTGCGGCGGACATGGCCGAATCGCGGATTGGGGGATTCGGAGCTCCGGACAAACGAGCACACATCTGCGCCCACGCCCATGCCCACGCCCACGCCCACGCCCACCTGCTCCGCTGCACGGTGGCCAGCGCGTGTGCGCCGCCCCACGCCTCCGCCCCCTGGGCCCCCTGCAGCCCCTGGTCGAGCCGGGGCCAGGCGGGCGGCAGCCAGGGCGGCTGTGCGGGGTGGGGCGTGTCGCACAGGCCCAACAGCGCCTCCTCCTCCTCTGCACTCACAAAGTCCAACACCAGCGCCTGGCCCTGTAGCCGGGGGTGCGGCACCTGCGGGCACGCGGGCCAGAGTGCGCGCGTGTGGCCAGCGGAGGGGGCAGGGTGTTGCCCATGTGTGCTTGAGACAAAGCCGAAATTAATTCAAGTCGGGGGCTGTGCAAGGGCGAAGGCGCGCCGAGGGCATGCGGTGCACCGGGCAAAGACTATGAGTGTACCGGGGTGTACCAGCCCTCTGGGGGCCCAGGGGTCCAGGGGTCCATAGGCATGGGCAGTGAACTCCTGACAGGAGGTGACTGGTGCACTGGTGCCGCATAATGCTGCCTTTTCCTTATCAAAATTTTAATCGAAGAAATTTCCTAGAAAAACTGACCGCGCCAGAACCGGTACTACCATTTTTTGCCCTGCTCACCACACGCATTAATGGCGGCGCGTCACCCGCGGGCAGTGGCGGCGGCACCCGCTGCCGGCCACACAGCGCCCCGCCTGCCGCCTCCACCCCTCCCGCCTCCTCCTCCTCCACTCCGTTCCCGGGCTCGGCATTTTCGTCTGCACCCAGTCCCAAACCCCCAGCAGCACCGCCGCCGCCACCGCCAGCGCCGCTGCCGTTGCGGCTGCCGCTGGACGGCCGTTGCCGTCGCGCCTGAAAGAAAGCGTGCACGGGCGGCTGTGGCGGCGCGGGCGGCTGGTTCGTGGGCTGTGGAGGTGTGGGCGGCTGAGCCAGGGGAAGTGGGGAAGTCCTCCGACCTGAGCCCGCCGCCGGACCCTGGCCCTGGCCCTGGTCCTTGGGGGGAGCCTGGTGAGGCGCGGGCTGCCACGCGCCAGCGGCGCCGCGAGCAGCCGCGTGCATTTCCTCGCCTGTCTTTGACTCCTGAGGCCCACCGCAGGCTGCACGCGCGGCACTTGGCGCCGACGCCCGTGGCGCTGCTTCTGCTGCTTCAGCCGGTACTGTTGTTGCCCTTCTCGCTCCGTCCACGTCAGGCATGCGCTCGGTCCCACCGGGCCGGCCAGGCTGAGCCGCCGCCACTGTTGCTGCTGCCGCTTGCGCTGCTGCCGCTTGCGCTGCTGCCGCCCTCACTGCTTCTGCTACTGCCGTTCCCTCCGCCGACACCTCCTCCACCAGCATAACATCGCCATCCTCTTGGCTGGTGACAATTTCTGTTATGCGCTCCACAGTGCCCTTGCTACCATTATCATCATTGTCATAATCATAATGATAGACACTGCAAATATCTGCAGCTGCCAATGTAGCCGGTGCGGGGCCGGCTACAGCCGGTGCCGCCGCTGCAGCCGCTGCGGCCGCTTCAGCTTCCGTTGGCCGAGGCCGTTCCCGCGGTGCGGAATGGCCCACAGCGCTGCTGCCCAGGCACCGGCTTTTTGTCCCCACAGCCATGCCGATTGGACAAACCGACGGCGCTCCAGCCTCTTTCCCTGCTGCCGCTGCCCGGGACGCTGATACCGCCGCTATGTCTGCTGCCGGCCCAGCCACAGATGCTGCAGCTGCCCCTGCTGCCGCCGCCCCTGCCGTCCCCGCTCTGACAGCCGCCGCAGCCCTTGCAGCCCCCGTGTCAACCGGTAGCGGGCCGCCGCACTGCCCCGGGGAGTCCAGGTGGTGGTTGATGAGGGAGAGGGGCACCTAGGGCGCAGCAGGAAGGCACGTGTTGGAACGGGGGCAGAGAGTGACAGGTGCGGGCGGACTCCCGGCGAGTGTGCTGTGTGACCCTGTCACAGATCCGTTCACCGTGCTGATCATGGCTCGAGCTTCTCTGTCTCTAGACCCCTCCCCCCCCCAGGGCCAGGCGTCTGGGGAGAAGTACGCTGCCGCACCTTGACACCACACACGGGGCAAGCAGTGTATGCGCTCCCGCCATCGCCGCGGTAGGGCTGGCCCCTCGCTGCGCCTGCAGGTCCCCCAGAGGTCGCCTGCTTCTTCTTTTCGCCATTGAAGAAGTCCAATCGAAGGCGCTGCTGGCCGGCGGGGAGGGCTGCTGCTGAGGCGGGTCGCTTAGACATATGTCGTTGCCGCGAACCCCAAACTCGGCCCCGTGTGGCGAAGTCTTCACATCCTAAATTAGGTCTTCCAAGTATGTGCAGTAAGCGGACGACGCAAAATTTGAGCTTGGGCCTGACCCTGCAGGCTGCGAGAAGCGGTGTTGCACCATCTGCAGGCAGCCCCGCACGCGCCTCTTTCTAAGCCCTGTTTCGTGCGTCCCCCTCGATACTCTATTCATTTGACACCTTAGAAAGTTAATTACTTCAAGCGACAGCTTCCTCGCTTCACCTCTGCACCAACTGCTCAACGCGTGTGCTTGCGCGGACTAACATATTACTGCATTACCGCTTGTGATAGCGTAAGCCAACTCCGTATTCATCGTTGCCTAGTCGCGCAGCCAAGTCAACACCGGAAACAAAGGCCAGCTTCCGCCAAAGCCGTCCCCGTCGCCGCGGGCCGCGTCGAGCAGACTTTTCGAAATGGGCACAAGCTCTAGCAAGTCGAGTCGAAGGTCCTCGGAGCAGGCTCGTTACCCCACCATCCCGACCGGCACGCCGGCTGTTGGGGGTTTCGCGCAGTTCCAGACCCTACGCTCAAGTTCAGGTACGCCGCAGAAATGCATGGCCTGAGCCCCGAAGAATATGCCCGCGGCGACGTTGGGCTTGTCGCGCCGGACCATTTGTGTGCACGGGCATGGAATTCCTGCCCAGCAGAAGCGTTGGGCGTGCGCGCGCGTGCGTGTTGGTCGGTGTTATCAGCTTTCATCGCGTCATGGGAGGAGTAAAGGCAGATCTGGCACAGGCACGGGCACAGGCACGGGCTGCCCCTGCCACACTTTTCCACCCCTGCGCCACACCTTATTGCCCTGCACCCGTCCCACACACCCCTGACGCTCACGGCCACCACACCCCACCGAACCAAAGCAAATCCCACACATGCTCCTCACACATGCATAGGGCCATCGCCGACCACTACGCCTCTCTGGAGCAGGTTCAGGAGGACCTGCGCAAGAACGGGCTGGAGAGCTCGAACCTCATTGTGGCAGTGGACTTCACGAAGGTGCGGCGCACACCCCGGTACCAGAAGGAATCGGGGGGAGGGCGCCTCAGGCCTCAGGCCTCGGGCGCAACGGCCCTTTTGCCAAGCCTTGCTCGCGCTTGCCTCTCACGGCTTCCCCGCCTCACCCTTCCACGCCTCCCCACCCGCCCCACCCCATTCCCGCCCGCCCCACCTTTAGCGGGCCACCCACCGCCGCCCGCATGCGCCTCGCCAGCGGCAGCGGCGGCAGCGGGTGGGCGGCGGGCGCCACACCGCGGCGGTGGTAGTCGGGCTGCACGCCCCAGCGCTTGTTCCTGAGCGGGCCGGAGGCCAGAGATACTGCAGTGAGCTCCTGGTGCGGCGGACATGGCCGAATCGCGGATTGGGGGATTCGGAGCTCCGGACAAACGAGCACACATCTGCGCCCACGCCCATGCCCACGCCCACGCCCACGCCCACCTGCTCCGCTGCACGGTGGCCAGCGCGTGTGCGCCGCCCCACGCCTCCGCCCCCTGGGCCCCCTGCAGCCCCTGGTCGAGCCGGGGCCAGGCGGGCGGCAGCCAGGGCGGCTGTGCGGGGTGGGGCGTGTCGCACAGGCCCAACAGCGCCTCCTCCTCCTCTGCACTCACAAAGTCCAACACCAGCGCCTGGCCCTGTAGCCGGGGGTGCGGCACCTGCGGGCACGCGGGCAGAGTGCGCGCGTGTGGCCAGCGGAGGGGGCAGGGTGTTGCCCATGTGTGTTTGAGACAAAGCCGAAATTAATTCAAGTCGGGGGCTGTGCAAGGGCGAAGGCGCGCCGAGGGCATGCGGTGCACCGGGCAAAGACTATGAGTGTACCGGGGTGTACCAGCCCTCTGGGGGCCCAGGGGTCCAGGGGTCCATAGGCATGGGCAGTGAACTCCTGACAGGAGTGACTGGTGCACTGGTGCCGCATAATGCTGCTGACGCGTGCGGCCCTGACCTCCACTCCTGCCGCCAAACCCACGCCCTGAAAAATGGTAGTTTACCGGTTCTGGCGCAGTCAGTTTTTCTAGGAAATTTCTTCGATTAAAATTTTGATAAGGAAAAGGACGGATTTGGGCCCCCGACCTGTGCCCTCGTAGCCTCCCGGTTGGCCCCTCAGCCGACTAATGATTCCCACACGACTCGATCCCTGTAGTGCCAAGTTTGGGGCTTACAACGTGGGACGTCTGAGTCCGGGGCACTTCTGGTACGTGCCGGCAGAGTCTCTTGAAATGCGTAAATGCGAATGCAGATGGTAGTCTCTGTCTGTCTGTCCGACTCTGGGGCGTTACACCTGGCGTAACTGCCTGGGGCACAGCTCTGGCGCTGTGTGCAGCAATCTGTGCTGTTAGTGAGGGTTCTGAGTGTGTCCTCAACATCGGGTTTCTGTAACTGTACACGAGTCTCCCGACAAGCTGGCACCTGCGCTGGCGTCGGGCATGGTAGGGTCGGGTGGAGCCTCCGGCGGCGACACCGACTATTTACATGGCCTTGCCTTCCAAACCCGGTAGTTCTCACTACCTCCATACACAACGGTGTTCCAGCACCACAATCCCCGAAAAGGACGGATTTGGGCCCCCGACCTGACTCCGTTTGGCTCCCGATTGGCCCCTCGGCCGACTATTGATTCCTACTGGGCTGACTGGGAACCCAGCCCCCTCCTCCCACTTGGTCTCGGACCCACACCGTTCGCTTCCGACTTGGGATCCCAAACGACTGCGAACTCCTAGTTGGATAGACCGCCGAGACGGAGCCGCTGTAAAATGCTGGGAATCATCGGGGATAACTCAGGGATAACTCCGGGAACACTCCGGGAAAACTCGTGAGAAACCCGACTGGGAAGCAAGCGGGTGCGTTACATATTTACTCGGTCATCGTGTCCCCCTAAATCTGGGGTAGCGGCAGCTCATCGTCGTCCTGGCTGCCCGCCGCCGACTGCCCCTTCTGGTTGATGCGCGCCACCAGTGCGCGCACCCTGTCCCCGGTCTGCTGCTCCTGCTGACCCGAGCCCCCGGCCGCATCCTCAGCCGCCCCGCCAGCCGCCTGCTCCTCCTCCTTCTCCTCCTCCTCCTCATCGCCCTCACACCCCAACGGAGGCAGCGCCGGCTCCTCCACTGCCTGGCTCTTAAAGTTAGCGCACTTCGCGAGCTGCCTGTGCTGATGCTGGTTGGCATCGCGCTTGGCCTCCGCCGCGTCCTCAAAGGCCTCATACGAGCGCTTGCTGCTCTCACTGTTGCCCACAGCCTGCAGTGCAGCCGCCCGGCTCACCCGCACTCCACCCAGCCTGTATTCACCACCGTTGCACCCCGCCGAACCCCCAACTGACTCGTGTACGGCACCCCCACCCCCCTCAGCCGTACAGGAGTTGACTTGGGATTTGGCAGTTGCGCGAGTGTGAGCAGGTAGTTGTACTCTTGTACAGTTGCCCGGCTCGGAAGCTACCTGACCGTATGTAGTGACGCACACGGGCGCTTGGCGCTAGTCGGCAGGCGCGTGAGTGGGAATGAGCAGTTGAGCGCGCACGCGTGTGGGAAGCCGCGGCAGGGCACGGTAGAGCACGGCGGAGGCTGACGGTTGGCGCGCCGCGTCAGTGGGAGTGCATAGTCGTGCGCGTGCCGTTTGGGAAGCTGCGTGTGTGAGCTGCGTGTGAACTCAGAGAGACGCATGGGGCTGACCTGGTTGCCATGAGCTGCCTCTGAGCGCACACGGTTTCACACGGTTGACAGTTGGGCACCAGCGCGGGCGGGATTCGCTGGAGTGCATGAGAGTCGCTGGTGTGCACGCACGGGCGGGGCGCAGGGGAACTCGGCGGAAACACGGCGGCAGCATTCCGTTACAAAGAACCAGCACATTACTGCGACATGCTCATGGGCTCAGCGCTGCTGCCAGCGCCGCCAGCGGGCGGCTCAGAATCCACACGCAGCTCCCCGCCCTCCCCGCCCTGACCTGAACCGCCAGCGCCTAGCCCCAGCCCTGCATCGATGCGCGACACAACCTGCCGCACGCGACCTGTGCTGCCGCCAGGCGCACGGAGGCGGCTGCGGAGGCGGCACGCACGGAGGTGGCTGCTGCAGTGCCTGCACTAAAGGGGCGGGCAGCGCCAGCGCGGGCGGCGGCGGCAGCTCCACGCGCTCATCGCCGTCTCCCAGACCCTCCTCATCACCGCCGTCCGCCGGCGACGGCAGCGGCGGCAGCAGCCCCAGGTCGCCCAGGGGGTCGCTGAGCGACAGCAGCGGCTGGCTGGAGAGGTCCACCGGCGGCAGCTGCGTTTGAGCGGTGACACGGCGCTGCTTCTCCGCGCTCTCCTCCAGCTCCGCACGCGCGCGCTTGGCCGCCTCGCTGGTGCGCGCCTCCTCCAGCGCGGTCGCCTTCTTGCGCATGACATCCGCAACGAGCGCCTCCATTTCCTGCTTCTTCTTGGAGGCCTGCTCGAGGAAATAGTCCTTTTGGGACTTCTGCAGACCAGGCACGGCGATGTCATTATAGTTCTGCAGCGTCTCCGCGTCCGGCTCCTCGCCGCGAGGATTAAGGAAGTTCACCGGTGCACCGGGGAGCATGCTCCGAATTGATGCCGGTGACCGTGTGACCTCATGATCCGCACGCCTATTCGCTCCAAACTCGCACAGTACATTATGGAGACATGTATTAAGCCATCGCCGTTCTTAAACCCGCGAAATCCGGCCGGGCGCGCACAATCCCCACCCAACAGCAGCCGCTGGCCCCGCTGCATGGGCCCACTCGCTGCAGACCGCCTTCCTGGCCTCCCTAAATATAAGTATGTTGCCGCCCATGCGTGCATAACGTGTGCCAAATTGCAGGCCAAGATGCTTTCTTGGGGCGAAGAATCATGGGTTGCACGCGTGTGTCCTGTACTGCCGTACAATTCCCCCCGGCCCATGATCCGAGCCAATGCTCGTGTCCCCAGCCGAGCTGATTTGACTTGTAGAAGGCTATGACATTGCAGCACCTATATGCATTTGTTGGGGCGTGATCGGAGCAGTTGAACGACCAGAGCACGAAATAACCTGCACCTGTACGGCAGATGGTCAAACCCATGCTCTGACCCCCAAACCGCCCCTCCTGCCTCGCTCACAAATAATCCACCGACATATTGCATGTGTACAACCCATTCGTCTTGTCACAGGCATGAGCGGAGCCTTGGAGTGGCGGGAGCAGGAGTCGGTTGGTTGGTTGTAACGCACAGGTTACATTCATGCTCCGGCCACCACAAGACCCTTTTGCCTCGCTCGCAAAACAGACACCCCTGTATCGCATACGCACAGCCCGTCCGCACTGTCAGCTGGCTGATCGGAGCCCAGGAGAGGTCAGCGGCATGTGGCGGTGGACGGTTGCCCTGCCGAGGGGCCAACCCATGCTCCAGGCCCCTGCACTGCTGTTTTCGCCCCGCTCACACAACATCCACCGGCATATCACATACGCACAACCCGCCAGCACTGTCAGCTGGCTGATCGGAGCTCCGGAGAGGTCAGCGGCATGTGGCGGTTGACGGTTGCCTGGCCGAGGGGCCAACCCAAGCTCCAGGCCCCTGCACTGCTGTTTTCGCCCCGCTCACACAACATCCACCGGCATATCACATACGCACAACCTTTTCAGTGCAAGGAATGTGCCTGCAGCTTCGTGGAACCCTCCACAAGTCCTCCCGCCTACCCACGCCACATACACGCACCACCCACCCCTCCCCGCCCACACCGCATGCTTGCCCACCCCTCAGCCGCCTGGTCTCTCCTAGGACAGCCCCATAGTTGTTGACCTTAACAGAGATGTACAATACTGCTGCTTGTGGCGGTACTGGTGACGCTGTGGGCATTCCAAGCGTACAACACCCCGCGGCACCGTGGGGAGGTCTCCACGTGTCCCTCTAGTCCCTCGCCCCTCAGATCGGCACCCGGCGTCCCCACCCACCCGCGGCGGCGCCCCCCTTGTCCACGCCGTGACGAGCAGCACCTAGTGGTTGATTGTGGTGTTTAAATACACCGACAGAGGTTCGACTTTGGGGACTCTTTATACAATCCCTGCGGCATCTCATGACCTGTCGTGTCCCCAAGCCACAGCGCAGCGGCTCCTTGGCATCTCCGCCCACGACTGTTGCTTCCACATGGTGCATTGTGGGCATCAGCCACAACCAGCAGCAGCGCCAACACACCGGGCGAAGACACATGGCAAAGTCCCCGCCCTGCAGGATGAGCGAAGGGCCCGCCCCTCCTACGCGCTGCTGTGCCGGCGCCACATCGCCCATGGTGGCTGGGCCCACCCAAATGGGCTCGGTGGTGACGGCCCTGCTACGCAATAGGGGGCAGCGCGAACAAACTCAGGGTGTTGGGCGTGCGAGGGTGAGGAGGAGAGGCAGGCGGGCGCACCCGGGGGGCGGACAGCATAGCACATGGGAATGTGCAGGGCGTGCGAGGAAGAGGAGAGGCAGGCGGTCGCATCCGGGGGGCGGACACCATAGCGCCAGGAGATCGTGCCTACCAATCTCCGTGCGGCTGCAGGGGTAGGGCCGAGCACGGGTGCGCGCATACTGGGCGTATCGACTCCCGAGCCCAGGCGGGCAGCTCAGCTGACACACACCAGTCTGCTGCGACCGCCAGCACTAATCACCAGCAGGTACTCTCAGGAACGGATACCTGTAATCATGTGAGTTGATCCCCGGTCGACATGGTAAGCGGCAGCTCCTGGGCGCAGCCAGAAGGTAAAATTGACCGCGCTGACGCCGAAGTTCCGGCCGCCTACGTGGCCTTCCAGGCGCCTGCCCTTAAACAAACGATTGTAACATAGCTCCTGTCCAATAACTAGGTACACTGCGGGCTCTCTCGTGGTGCGTGCGCGTCGGTGCATCGTCAAGGTGTCTTTGTTCAAGGGCAAAGGGTATTATAGGAGACGCCGGCCTTACGTATGGTTATGCAATTGACACAGACAGCAACTGTCTGTGGTTTGGCAGCGAAGCGTACGCGGCGCCCGGGCGCGATCCAAATTGCTGTCATGGCGTTTGTTCGCGTTGCAGAGCCTCTGTCAATTGTACCCATAACAATTGACGTCGACATGCATGAAATACATGTGTTGCATCCTGCGACAGGGTACTCAATGCAAACAGGCTACGGCTGTCGTTCCGGCGGGGCAGTGGCAGAAAGCCAGCCGTTCCTCTGTATCGTCGCGCCTTTGGCACTTCCGCGTATGCCAACATGCTTGTTGTATCATAAGGATGATACGCCAGCCACTCTTATTGATAGCGCGGCGGCTGTGGCGAGGCGTCGCGCATTAATCGACCATTGCAGCGGCGGAGCAGGTCGAGGTTGCTGCTCGTTCATAGTGAGTTTAGTGACATGTAATTTGCGATATCGTCCCTGAAGTTGATGGCCAAAATGAAGGACACTTGATTCCTTCATACGCGTGAAGTTCGGGCCCCAGCGCACACTGTACTGATTGGTCGCGCCCTGCTGCCACGTCCCCGCGCGCATCTTGAAGTGCGGGTAGAGCTGGCGGTCAATAGGGTATGGGTCTGCGAATTCCAGCGTCTTGGTAAGTCCACTGTCGCCAATGCGGAAGGTTATCAAACTAGGAGATGGGAAGGGTAGCTGCAGTACTGCCCACTGGTTGTCAGGAGTCTGCTCGGCACTCGAGCATGTACTGTTCGGTGGTGTATCCGTTCTGCAGTGCAACAGTCTGTACGTGCTAGAATAGCTAACATTGTCGGGGTAGTAGGAGCAGCATGTCCACGCCTGCCTTGAATGCTGTGTTTGCGGTGGTGGGGGTGTCGGTCAGGTTGGCGACAGCCAGAGACATGAGGATCACCTGGCGCAGGTAGAAGCCCAAAGTTTAAGGCCCCGTCGGCTGACGTAGTGATGCGGATCCTAGCTGGAAGGATCAGCGACTGCGAGGCGGCAACCCGCTGGTTCGTGTAACAGTCGAGCCGATCCAGATAGATGCAGCTGCACACCCGTTGCTTGGGCCCCGCACAGCAGCAGCCAAGCACTGCAATATTCTGACCTGTCGCCATGCTGCCGTGTGTGCCTGCCCAGTGTTGAGTATTTCTTTCACAGCCTTCCTGAATTTACGGTGGGCGTCGGGGCTCAGGTCCTCCTGCAGCTGCTTCGCAGGCAGCCAGAGCTAGAAAGCGGCTTCCTGCTGCATTTAGGGTGGTCTGGCATTCCTGACACAGCTGTTTCAGAGCCGCTCAGCCTCTGGAGGGATTTGCACGGGCCTCTGAAGGGCTCTGGAGGGCTCTGGAGGTTGGTGACGCGCATGCTTGCCGGGCCAGCACCCAGTTGGCCCACTATCCAGTTGCAGAGGCCGTGGCAACCCACGCCATGCTGAAAGCCAGTCAGGCATTACGGATGCAATGAATTCCAGGCGGTGAATGTGGCAGGCTGGCAGCACCGCACCACACCCAAACGGTCGTACACCGAACATGGAGCACAACCCAGCCCAAGCCCAGCCATCTACCAGCACTTACTGGCATGCACCACTAGACCACGTTCCCCGCAACATTCAGCACCTCTAACAGCCGCAAGAGGAAGGCATAGATGCCTCGCGCCTGTGGCAAGCTGGGTCATCAGTAGCTGGGCTACTCATCAGGTTGTATGGCTGAGCGCGGCTCAATTTGAATAGTCCAACACGCACGCGGGCTGCGCGCCGAAAGAGAACATGGGCTGCGCCAGCACACAAGTGAGCACCGGCAAGTTCCCAATCCAGCACCGGCAAGGCGTGTGAAGTGGCACAGTGCTGTCAGGCTCTGGCGCGTGCTGATGCACCTACGGTGTGCCTACGCACAAGTCTTCTTGCTGTGACGCGTGATGACAGTCCTCGATTGGAGTCACGGTGCAGGAAAACAGAAGAGCAGAATAGCTTGACGGCAGGCGTGTTAAAGATACCCTGATGGGTTGCCCGTTGCGCTCTGCGCCGATAGTTTACTTGGAGATAAGAGAATGATGGAAGAGCACGGTCTTGCAAAGTAGAAGCTGTATGAAAAAGCAAGAAGCAAGACAGGTCTTTGCTTCTTGCCGGAGCGCTTAAAGCTGCCTCCATCCGCCGGTGTCAGCGCCGTCTTGCAGGTCATGGCCGATGACACTTCTACCTCACCGCCACACGACCCAAACATGCACCAATAGGCGAAGGCAGAATACACTTGCTAGCGAATTCTGTCAGGTAGGCGCGTCATCTGCTGGTGACATGACACTCAGCTTCCAAAGTGCACCTCCGCGTAACACAAACATAGTTGGATAGGGGAAAGCAAAGTACACATCTGCAATGATTGGGACTCACCCCGGCGTCAGGCCGTGGGTGCCTGTTAACAAATTATTCGCATACACGAACGCAAAACCCGACACAGTAAGCAAAAGCCGATGACGAGGCGCTACGTCCCCCGCTGGGCTTAGTCACTCTCAGGCGCCTGACAGTGCACCATGCAGTGGGTCCTTGGGCGTGAGGGCAACTAGGCCCGAGTGGCTTCACCGAGACTCTGCTCGCTTGCACGGCAGCCAGGTCGCATCCGAGCGCCGTCAAAACAACAGCTGCCGTCGGAGCAATGTCGCATCCGAGAAACAAACGTGCCTCGTCCCGTAGGCCCTCAAAACGACAGCAGTTCGCGCGCGCACACACACACACACACACACACACACACACACACACACGGTAAGGCTTGGTGTTCTGTTCCGCACACGTTACGTCTTCTTAATACCTAGTGCTGCGGCCGTGAGCAAAGACACAGCCTCGCGCCACCCAATGCAGGGGCGCGGTCACACGTAATATGGTACACAGGCACCCCGCATCAGCCCCCACAGCCTCTCAGTCCCTAACATGCGCCTGCAAAGCGAGTGGGGGCCCCTATGGTTGCCAGGCGCTTGTCCCCCAGTGATGTCAGCTCTCCACTCCACTCCCCAGTTCGCACACCCCGTGCATACTATGGACGGCGCCGACCCTGCGCAGTGTTCACCGGGACCCAGCAGTACTGCACTACTCGGGCGCAGTCCTTCCCTGCCCCCGACCCCAATCAAAACGTGGCGTTCTATGCATTACCTACGATGACGTGTACGATATACAGCGCTCTCATCAAAGGATCCGTGCATTACGTGAAGTACCGCGCCTGCGAACCGGCCGTTGAATACGTGCCAGCTGCGGTGCCTGCAGCGTCCTGCCACCGCGCTAGCTTACCAATTGCTACTGCCACTACTATTGGGGTCCATGCATGTTGCGCTGCAGCTTTGATGCCCTATCTACACAGCGCCGCGCATGGAACGCACAGCAGGAAGACATACCGTAGTGGGCCCATCAGCCACGTGGGGTGGCCCCCCATCAGCGGAAACGCAGCCACATGCCCAGGCGCACGGCCAGGTCCAGGACCAGGCTGTGCACGAGCACCGACGCCCCGTGCATCACAAGGGCGGCCGTGAATGCTAGGCCCTGCACCGCGGCCCACGCCGTGAAGTGCCGCACCCACGCCGGCACGAACCGCACCCACCCCGGCAGCACGCTGCCCACGTAATAGACCCCCGCCTGCAGCTGCATGCGCTCGGCTGCGAGCGCCGCCAGCTGGTGCGCGCCCATGTATGCCCACACGCCGCCGTACAGCAGGACCTTCGACAGCGGCGCGTCGCCCAGCGCTGCGCTGCTAGTCACCCACGCCGGGCACCCCGGCTCCGCCTCGATGCTGCACACCGCCTGGACCACGGCCTTGAACAGCATCAGGAACGCGCCTGCTGTGACGAGCCCTGTCATGCCGATGCCTGTTGGCGAGCAGCAGGGTGTGAGCGGCGTTGACGACAGCTGGACAGCGGCTGGCATGGGGGAGATGAGGAGCTGGGCCAGCTGCTTGATGTGGCGGTGGCCCGCGTGTCCTGCTCGGATCCTGAATGCGAGCCTGCAGCACTGACTGGCACGCTGGTGGGCGCTGTGACTGATGAGGTGTTGTCATGCTCATGCGGCTGTGGCGATGGCTGCTGCGGTTGCTGCTGACAGCCCTCGTCGCCTGCTCCTTGCCCTCCGGACCCCAGAGGTGCCGCGGGTCTGAGCCACGAGGGGGGCCACCACCACGAGGCGCTGGTGGACTTACGCGGGATGGGCGACGTGAGCGAAGCACCTCCTGCACGCAATTCGGAATACATAGGAGCGCTCAGCGTTCTGGTTTGGGAACGCTTAAACAGACACAGTTTCGCGCCCCGCTATCATATGCTAGGCATAGGCCGCCTCCTACTCTATGCAACTGCATTCTCCGTGCGGACTGTACCAGTCGACTCCGACATTGACTGGTGAGCCGGTGACTTGGGGCTATACCCGGGCGGCTATGTCCACCCGTGGAGTTCCTTTCTCCTGACCAACCCACCACACCAAACGCATTAAGTTGCGGGTGGGGGTGCGCCGGCCCCCCGGGGGCTTCCGCTCCAGCGGGGGGCTCGGCCCCGGCTGGGCCGTTTTCGGCCCAGTATTTCTTGTCCCCAGGCCAAGCAAGAACAAACCCTAACTCACCGGCCCCTGCCACGCTCGCCACGCCCAGGCCAGCCGCCGCGCCTGCACGACGTGGACACGGCCGGGGGGCACATGCAGGTTAAGATTGCATGCCGCTGTACGTGCTTGTTGCGGTCTGGTGTGTGGGGTGCAGTGCGGGTTGGGCGCGAGGAGTGCTGACACGCGGCGGAGGTGGGGTGTGCGTTTCGAGCTCCAGGGGCTTGTCGACCCAGGGCATCAACCAAGAAAGATGCGCGCCATAACAATGTCAAGGTGACTCAAGGACAGCCGCGATCGCGACTGGGGTCAGGCGAGAACGGTGCAAGAACTCGCGGCTTCCCGCGGCCTGCGTAACCCCCCATCTGCTACATACATAAAGGAAGCAACCGTAGGCCCAACGGTGCGACGTGCGGGTCTGCGCGAAGTTATCGCGACCGCAGATTCCCAGACTTCAGCGCTCGGAAGGGTCAGGGGCCCAGTCAAGGACAGGTCCTCAAGCGCCCAGCGAGGCTCAAGAGACACTCTGGCAGGCGGTCGCCGTCCGTAGCAAAAAGTCCACGCTGACCATGCGACGAAAACTCCCCCGCGTACCTTGCACCTTGCCCATAATGAAGCCCACGTCCCCGGGCGCCAGGCCAGCGTCCTTGAGGTCCTCGCGGGTGGCTGACTGAAGGCGCCCCGACGCGTGGAAGTTGGCAGCGCAGAGCTTGTCAAGCGTAGCGTCGGCAAAGCTGCTGATCTGGGCCTCCTTAAACCCTACGCCAAACAAAGCTTCGCGCATCATCTGCCGCTGCGTTTGGTCCATCGCCCGGAAAGGGGCTGCCCTCAGAGGGGCGTTGCTGATTTCACGTCGACCACGAGGGATCAGTGGAGAGAAAAAAAGGATCGACGAAGGTCAGGGGCGCTGCGGGTTATGGGTGACGCTCGGTCGCGGTCAGGGTCGCAAAGATGCGAGAGCACTCTTCAGACTCAGCTCCTCCACCGTGAGGCAATCGGCTGCATCGCCGATGCGCACGCGCAGTCGCGCTTGAAGCCTTGCCCCCTCTTCGTTTCTAGAGCTCATGGCTATCTTTATAGGCGATAATGAAGTGGGCGGCGCCAGGGGTCAGGAGGTTAGGCTTTGGCCGTTGCCAGGTCCTCGCCCCGTCTTACCGCGGCCACCGCGGCCTCCGCAGCCGTGAGCGCCACAGTCTCATGTCCTTGCGCCACCACGTGAATTTGCTCATTGACGCGCCCGCCTGCGGATCTGGTTATCGTGGCCACGGGGATGCCGGGGAGTCCCAAGTGCTTTTGCCTTTCTTGGCCGGGCACGCAGTGCTGTTTGGATCTTCTTGGATGGCCCCCAACCCGGCACCTGGCACAAAAGGGCAAGCTTTCCTCTGATACCGTTACAAAATGCAGTAGCACACTACCGCTTGCACTGCACCCGGCTGCACTTGCACGGTCCCGGGATGATGCCCTTGGCCCGGTGCAGGAAGCACTCGCTGCGCTTGGTGTTGTCGTTCTTGGACTCCATGATGAGGACTCCACGATAGCCAGGTTCAGTGGCCTGGACATGGATCTGTGGGTCCGGCAGCATCTTCTCTACAAAGTAGTACTCTGCTAGGCCCACCTCCTCCAACAGAATGCGCCTGGCCACTGGGTTCTTGCACTGCGGACCCAAGTGCACACCACAGTTCTTAGTCCAGACCAATCCCGAGTCCCGCAGACGTGGCACAATTGAGGCCTCGTACTGCTGTGCTAGTGCGTTTGGGTCACCCAGGAAGGCCCAATCGGCCATGGCTAGTAAAGGAAACAGGTACAACAGAGTACACACTCGTCATTAACAGAGGAAAGCTTGCCCTTTTGTGCCAGGTGCCGGGTTGGGGGCCATCCAAGAAGATCCAAACAGCACTGCGTGCCGGGCCAAGAAAGGCAGCTGCAGCCAAAAGCACTTGGGACTCCCCGGCATCCCCGTGCTCCCGTGCGTCGCGGCTGCTCTGGGCCGCCAGGGGCCCATCCCTACTACCTCGCCAGCTGCAGGCCAACGTGTAGGCTAGGTCCGGCTGACCAGCAAACCGTACCCAGGGTATGCTGTAATGGGCGCAATCCAAGATGCTCGAGCGGCGGTGGTGTCCTCCATCAGCCCCCACTTGCTCTAGCCGTGCACTGCCGACGCCCGCGGGGCGCCGGGCGGCTAAGTAGTAAGCTATAGGGTCAGGCGCGAGGCGCTGGTGCAGGCCAGCGCCGCGCCTATATGAGAGCAGCATGCTCGTCCACAAAGCACGACAATACGACCAAGAGTGACCCGCAGGGTCACGAAGCCAGTCTAGAGGCGAAACCCTGGGTTCCACAACAACTCCTAGACGTCGGCGGGGCAATGACAACATCCGGGCCTGACACCATAGCGCCATAGGTTGCTTCACTGAGAGGCTTGACGAGGCCTGGTCGACGGTCGGACTGTATGGGTAACCCGTCACCGCGTAATTACACTAGCGATACTCGTGGATCCAAGGCCTACCAATAATGCGCTATGCTTATGGGCTTCCCTTACGGTGGGGGAGAGCCAACAGGATGGATACTGTCATGCTGCCCGGGCTGCTGATGCGCTTCCGCCTTGGTGTTTGGGACCTCGAGGTGAACCAACCCCAGGGTCGCTCTTGAGATGGACGCTGCTGTAGATGCTGTGATGACGCGAAGGAGAGTACGTGTGTTTCAGGAGTGCCCATTGTACGAAAGTTTGCGGGTTGGTTATCGTGGACCGCGAAATGCGGACAAAAGCTGCATTCTTGGATCAAGCACTGTGCAAGCCGCGACATAAGCCGCTCTCATACTGAACGGACGGACTACTGAACGGACTCCGGACTGAACGGACTACTGTTGTGTTGTTGTGTGTGGTTACAAGGTGGTGAGCACGACGTGCATTCCTGTCCTTGTAGAAACCTAGGCCCGGGCCGGGGGGCCCTTATAACGCCTGCAACACTTATATATGCAGCTAGTTTGGTCCCCGAATGGGGGTGCTTATGCTCCTGTGCTCCCAAATGGAATCTAGTAACGCGGCTAACCTGGCTGGGTCCGCATTCTGCATGACGGCCTGCATTCCGCCTGTAAAATCGATCTCGCTACCCAAACGCAACTGGTCGTAGGCCGTACACCGCATGAGCACATGATTCTCATCTTCGACTTCATTTGCAACACATAGCGGGCAAATCCTCTCCTCCCTAGGTCGTCCATAGGCGCGGTTGGCAGTAAGCGGCCAGCAGCATAGGCGGAACCTCATCAAGGCCTTGTGGTGCGCAACTGGTATAAATGCTCTACTGTGCCCTTGCATGGTCAGTGGTGCCGCTCCTTCCGCACACAGCCCCATCCAATGCTTGTACTTGCTCATCTGCACGCCTGGTTGCTTGTTGTCTGATGGGAAAGTGCTTGGCTCAGACTGCAGCCGCTCGTGCTTCCACGCCTTCATTAGACTCTCTCGAAAGGCGGATACTATTTGCCCTTCAGGCAGCGGGCTACCTGCTCGGCTCTCCTCCCTTTCCGGCCTGATCATGTGCATACGGCCTTGCCATACGTCTACGCCATGCGCTGAGATAAAACGGAAAAGCCGTGCACACCACCCATCTCCCTCTGGGTGTGCTAACGCGTCTTGTACTTCATCAATTAGTGCATCGTGAGCTAGGCTATCCTTCTGCACGGCAATCCTGTTGTAGAATCCAATGCAAAGCTTGGCGAAAAAGAAATGGAGTGGTAGTTGTGCTAATTCAGCAAACAGCAGGCGATGCGATGGTCGCTTCGTACCCACTGTCATCCTCATGTACTGCACTTGTAATTTGACGGCCTCGTCTTTCAGGCATGCTTCAAACGGTCCGTGCGCCAGGTTATTGCTGTCACGCCGCCGCGGTGGTGGGCCGCCGTCCAGCATTTCCGCTAATACGTCGGGTCCCCACACTTCACAACCATATGCTAGGATGGAGCGAACTTGCACCTCAAAACAACGCATGCGTATGTCGGGGGAGAAAATCCTCAAACGGTTTAATCTATTAGTAAGCGCGTACATAGCACGCCGCGCAGCCTCACATAGCGTCTCTCTGCAGGCGGCAAAAGCACGTCCAGGGCCGTAGACTAGTCCCAGATACCGTGCCTTGAACCGTACCGTGCCTTACTGAACGCGTCGCATGTGCGGGCTTGGGGAGCCGGGCAACGGTCGTTCGTGTTCATGTTGTGTGATTATGATCATGTTCATGAGGTTCATTGGGATCCCGGTGCCAATGAAATTTAATGGAATTTAATGGAATGGTGCCACCGAGCCTACCGAGCCTACCGAGCACGTCTCCATTCCTGCTGTCAGGCGCCGGGCCCCACGAGAGATGACGAGTGGTGTGGACACTAATGCGTACGTAGACCAGAGCGGATGGGGGAGTGGGCTTGCAGGCGGCACGAGAGTAGGCAGTCAGTAGCGCAAGTTGCGAATTCACATGTTACCTCGTAACCGACGGTAAACGCTGTGGACGGTCGCGCCCATGGCTGGCTGACGGAAAGCGGCTGCTCCATAAGCTCCATCAGCTCCATGGTGCGAGGTGGTGGTGCTAGTGGGCGGTGCGAGGTGGCGGTGCGAGGTGAGGTGTGAGAGACGGTACAAGAATAGTCCACTATTAGAATGTAAAAGAAATGCAAACGTGTGGAGATGGCCATGAAGAACAAGAGAAACGGGCGCCGTACAACGTGAACCAAGCAACCAAGCAACAGGCAGGCCCCCTCCAAGCAACCAAGCAGGCCCCCTCCAAGCAACCAAGCAGGCCCCCTCCAAGCAACCCAAGATTCTTGCTGTCGCTGGTGCTGCCTCTCGATGTGGCCACCGGCGTGATGACCATTTTCCGCATCATGCGCATCGGTGGGTGAGCGCCGCGTATGCCACTCTGCTTGATGCGCCAAGCCTGGGACGTGCGCAGCCGTACGGTTAATGTCGGCACGGTGCCCAACGGCTCGTCCATTGACTGTATGGTCCGATTTGCCCCGGTGACCCGTGCTCCCTCGTTCTCAACTCCTCCATCTGGACAACTTCTCCATCTGGACAGGGCTGGACGAGGGCTACGGGTCGCCCAGTCACCAGCAACAAGCCTGGAGCTGTGGCGAGGCGGCTTCACAGGAAGAGGGCGGCGGAGAAGCAGGCAGCGGAGAAGCAGGCGGCGGAGACGGAGGAGGAGGAGACGGAGTGGGAGGAGGAGGATGGCAACTAGGTCTAGCTGTGGTTGGCGTTGCGGTGTGGGGAAGGCGGCGTGGGGAGGGCACGGCGTGGGGAAGGCGGCGTGGGGAGGGCACGGCGTGGGGAGCCCCAAAGGATTGCTACACCGTGTGCTCAAGTATCGTGTGGGGCAACTGATGGATAAGAGGATGGTACAGCGGAGAAGCGGTCCTCCATCCTGCGCCGACACCCGACAGGCACTTAATCGTGCACGGGAGGATGAATGGATGATGCTCACCCGCCGGCTCGGCGCAAACCAACTGCTTGTCCTATGGCCCCCCGGCTCTCACGGACTGTAACTTGTAACTCCTTGGCTCGCCTTCCCTCTGGGGGATCGCAGCCTAAGCATTGGACCAGAATCGGTAGGTTCCCGCGCGTACTATGGTAGGTTATTACGTCCCCATATCGGACCAGCAGGCCAAACACATGTGCGTCCACCATTTCGGGCGGCCGGCGGGGGAAGCAGGCCGCGCCACCAGCGCCGCCCGCAAGCAGTCCCGGAAGGCATCCACCAGGTTATTGATATGCTTGAAAGAACGCAACACGCACAAGCGAACATGACGTTGTAGAGCCGAGGCCAGTGAGCTAGCACAAGCAAACAAGGGGTGTCAGCTTTGTACAGCTGGAAAATGGGCTGAGCCCCTTACAGAGCAAGGGATGTGACGATGGTCGATGGGTACCGGCGACATGACCAGCACCCTTGCAAGCCCAGCGGGACTGGCAACGCCGTGCCAAGGCACCGCCACGCCCTGTCCACGCCACTCCACACATGAGCCCGTAGTACCTCATTCCAAATCCCTCACAAGCACCACAAAGGGCTAGCCGGGCTCGGGCGCGTGATCCGGGGTCGCGACACATTAAAGGCGGGCTCGGCACGCATGGTTTGGCTGTTGCAAACAATTTCGACATTCTTGCCCCAAGACGCTTGTCGTCGACATGTTTTGATACATGGATGTAAGATATTTAGGGGCCGAGAGCTATACTCGCGGACTGAAGAAAGTCAAGATGTCCATGGACTCACGAGGTCGCTTCTCGCTCCGGCCGAGTTTTCCCTGCCGCCTATTTTTCTACAATAGGGAATAGCAATTAATAATACGTGGCACTCGCGGTTTGCGCCAGTTTGGCACTTTTTGTCGACGCAGGCAGGCACGCAGGCAGGCAGGCAGGCACGGACAGGGGCAATCCTGGGGGGCTTCGCCCCCCCTGGATCGCTTCGCTCAGGGGGCTCAGCCCAAAAAGAAAAGCGTGAGCATGAGCAGCGACCTCAACTGCTACGTTACCTTTGATTGACGAGATAACCGCGCGCCAAGCTGCGCCACGCCGGCGTCCTAAAGCTCTCAGCTGGTGTATACGGCTGTCAGAGGTTGGGCTGGCGTAGACTGGCCGCAGACTACCAAGCGAAGGCTGCGATGCGTTGTGATAACGCGAACCCCAAGAGACCCACCTGGAACACAGCCAGGCATCCGCGGTGAGCCAGGAGTAGTACGTACATGCGAGGACAAGAGGAAGGAGAACGGCAGAAAGGAGGGTGCGGCATGGCGGTTGTCAAAACGTTGAGGCCGGCGCAGAAAACAAACCAGGGTGGCTGCCTAGCTGGTCTGAAGTCGTTGCCTATGCAGGCGGGAGATGACGCCCTCGAGAAAGCCGTCTGGCAAATGGCCCAAACTACGGTAGCGAAATTCCCGAACCAAAGTCGGGGGGTTTTAAAACGAGATAACAAGCAAAGTCGGGGGTTTGATGAACAAGGGGTGTCAGCTTTGTACAGCTGGAAAATGGGCTGAGCCCCCGTACGCTTGGGAGCTAATAGGCGTGTAACGCCCCGTTAGAGCCTCCATGCCGCTACGACGCGCAGGCGCATCGGCTAGAGACACTCGGGTTGGGGTCGTGCGGGATTTCCCGCGCCACATGCGTGCCTTGTCACGTTCCCAAACACCCCAAGCATTTCTTTCGCCTCCTGCCATACTCAACACCTCCCCGGCGCCCCACGCTCAAAGGGCAAGGCGCGGGGCGGGGGCGACCTCGGGGCTTCTCGGCATTCTGGCGCGTCGGCAGGCATGGCAGCGCAAGTCGCTCACAACTTCCCCGCTTTGCTTGCCGCCAACATAGTTTGCCTTATAGACTGCATATCGGCGGGCACCGGATGCTTTCCTCGCGACCTCGCGAAAGTCCATTTCCATGGACGCGCGAAGGCACTTCTCGCTCCGCCCGAATTTTCCCTGCCACCTATTTACATGCAATATGCATTAACATATACTAATACGTAGCAGCCGCGGTTTGCGCCAATATGCTATGTTTTGCCGACGGACAGGGACGCACGCATGCACGCACGCACGCACGCACGGACCGGGGTGTTCCTTGGGGGCTTCGCCCCCCCCTGGAACGCTTCGCTGGGGGGGCTCAGCCCAAAAACTGCAATCAAAAGAACATGAGGTACAGTCGGGGGTGCTCCGGGTGCACATCCGGCCCCAGATGCAGTAGACACGAGCTACAGAGATCTACAGAAACCACAGAGCTGTGAATTGCCCTGAATTTTCTCTGGCAAATGCCTGACCATTCTGAAGCGAGCACCTTTGATTTAGTGCAGTATCGCTCGAGTTTCCCCCGAGTTACACCGGAGTTATCCCCGAGTTATGAATTGTTTTTGGGGGGCGCGGATACAAACCTTTTCCCAGCATTTACACTGGCAGCGGCTCCGTCTCGGCTGTCTATCCAACTAGCAGCTCGCAGTCGTGTGGTTTCCCAATAGGCAGCGAACGGGTGGGGGTCCGCGACCATGTGGGAGGAGAAGGCTGGGTTCGGAGTCAGGGTCGAGCCCTCTGGGAATCGAGAGTCGGCCGAGGGGCCAATCGGGAGCCAAACGGAGTCAGGTCGGGGGCCCAAATCCGTCCTTTTCGGGGATCGAGTCGTGTGGGAATCATTAGTCGGCTGAGGGGCCAACCGGGAGGCTACGAGGGCACAGGTCGGGGGCCCAAATCCGTCCTTTTTCTTATCAAAATTTTAATCGAAGAAATGTCCTAGAAAAACTTACTGCGCCAGAACCGGTAAACTACCAGTTTTTGCCCTGCTCACCACACGCATTAATGGCGGCGCGTCACCCGCGGGCAGTGGCGGCGGCACCCGCTGCCGGCCACACAGCGCCCCGCCTGCCGCCTCCACCCCTCCCGCCTCCTCCTCCTCCACTCCGTTCCCGGGCTCGGCATTTTCGTCTGCACCCAGTCGCAAACCCCCAGCAGCACCGCCGCCGCCACCGCCGCTGCCGTTGCGGCTGCCGCTGGACGGCCGTTGCCGTCGCGCCTGAAAGAAAGCGTGCACGGGCGGCTGTGGCGGCGCGGGCGGCTGGTTCGTGGGCTGTGGAGGTGTGCGCGGCTGAGCCAGGGGAAGTGGGGAAGTCCTCCGACCTGAGCCCGCCGCCGGACCCTGGCCCTGGCCCTGGTCCTTGGGGGGAGCCTGGTGAGACGCGGGCTGCCACGCGCCAGCGGCGCCGCGAGCAGCCGCGTGCATTTCCGCGCCTGTCTTTGACTCCGGAGGCCCACCGCAGGCTGCACGCGCGGCACTTGGCGCCGACGCCCGTGGCGCTGCTTCTGCTGCTTCAGCCGGTACTGTTGTTGCCCTTCTCGCTCCGTCCACGTCAGGCATGCGCTCGGTCCCACCGGGCCGGCCAGGCTGAGCCGCCGCCACTGTTGCTGCTGCCGCTTGCGCTGCTGCCGCTTGCGCTGCTGCCGCCCTCACTGCTTCTGCTACTGCCGTTCCCTCCGCCGACACCTCCTCCACCAGCATAACATCGCCATCCTCTTGGCTGGTGACAATTTCTGTTATGCGCTCCACAGTGCCCTTGCTACCATTATCATCATTGTCATAATCATAATGATAGACACTGCAAATATCTGCAGCTGCCAATGTAGCCGGTGCGGGGCCGGCTACAGCCGGTGCCGCCGCTGCAGCCGCTGCGGCCGCTTCAGCTTCCGTTGGCCGAGGCCGTTCCCGCGGTGCGGAATGGCCCACAGCGCTGCTGCCCAGGCACCGGCTTTTTGTCACCACAGCCATGCCGATTGGACAAACCGACGGCGCTCCAGCCTCTTTCCCTGCTGCCGCTGCCCGGGACGCTGATACCGCCGCTATGTCTGCTGCCGGCCCAGCCACAGATGCTGCAGCTGCCCCTGCTGCCGCCGCCCCTGCCGTCCCCGCTCTGACAGCCGCCGCAGCCCTTGCAGCCCCCGTGTCAACCGGTAGCGGGCCGCCGCACTGCCCCGGGGAGTCCAGGTGGTGGTTGATGAGGGAGAGGGGCACCTAGGGCGCAGCAGGAAGGCACGTGTTGGAACGGGGGCAGAGAGTGACAGGTGCGGGCGGACTCCCGGCGAGTGTGCTGTGTGACCCTGTCACAGATCCGTTCACCGTGCTGAACATGGCTCGAGCTTCTTTGTTTCTAGACCCCTCCCCCCCCCAGGGCCAGGCGTCTGGGGAGAAGTACGCTGCCGCACCTTCACGGGGCAAGCAGTGTATGCGCTCCCGCCATCGCCGCGGTAGGGCTGGCCCCTCGCTGCGCCTGCAGGTCCCCCAGAGGTCGCCTGCTTCTTCTTTTCGCCATTGAAGAAGTCCAATCGAAGGCGCTGCTGGCCGGCGGGGAGGGCTGCTGCTGAGGCGGGTCGCTTAGACATATGTCGTTGCCGCGAACCCCAAACTCGGCCCCGTGTGGCGAAGTCTTCACATCCTAAAATTAGGTCTTCCAAGTATGTGCAGTAAGCGGACGACGCAAAATTTGAGCTTGGGCCTGACCCTGCAGGCTGCGAGAAGCGGTGTTGCACCATCTGCAGGCAGCCCCGCACACGCCTCTTTCTAAGCCCTGTTTCGCGCGTCCCCCTCCATACTCTATTCATTTGACACCATAGAAAGTTAATTACTTCAAGCGACAGCTTCCTCGCTTCACCTCTGCACCAACTGCTCAACGCGTGTGCTTGCGCGGACTAACATATTACTGCATTACCGCTTGTGATAGCGTAAGCCAACTCCGTATTCATCGTTGCCTAGTCGCGCAGCCAAGTCAACACCGGAAACAAAGGCCAGCTTCCGCCAAAGCCGTCCCCGTCGCCGCGGGCCGCGCCCAGGCGTCGAGCAGACTTTTCGAAATGGGCACAAGCTCTAGCAAGTCGAGTCGAAGGTCCTCGGAGCAGTCTCGTTACCCCACCATCCCGACCGGCACGCCGGCTGTTGGGGGTTTCGCGCAGTTCCAGAGTCCTACGCTCAAGTTCAGGTACGCCGCAGAAATGCATGGCCTGAGCCCCGAAGAATATGCCCGCGGCGACGTTGGGCTTGTCGCGCCGGACCATTTGTGTGCACGGGCATGGAATTCCTGCCCAGCAGAAGCGTTGGGCGTGCGCGCGCGTGCGTGTTGGTCGGTGTTATCAGCTTTCATCGCGTCATGGGAGGAGTAAAGGCAGATCTGGCACAGGCACGGGCACAGGCACGGGCTGCCCCTGCCACACTTTTCCACCCCTGCGCCACACCTTATTGCCCTGCACCCGTCCCACACACCCCTGACGCTCACGGCCACCACACCCCACCGAACCAAAGCAAATCCCACACATGCTCCTCACACATGCATAGGGCCATCGCCGACCACTACGCCTCTCTGGAGCAGGTTCAGGAGGACCTGCGCAAGAACGGGCTGGAGAGCTCGAACCTCATTGTGGCAGTGGACTTCACGAAGGTGCGAGCAGTGAATGAGTGATGGGTGTGTTTGTGGTTTGCTTATGTGCAAGGCGGCAGTCAGTGTGGGTGTGCAGGTATCGGAGAGTAGTCAGGCACAATACTGGGGAAAACTGCGCGCATCTGCGCAGTCGCGCCGCCCACCGCCACACCTCCCAGCATCCAACCATCCGCTACCTGGACACCTCCGCAAGTGCACAAACCTAAACGCAAACGCGTGTCCCCCAACAGAGCAACGAGTGGACGGGCAAGCGCTCCTTCGGCAGTCGCTCGCTGCACGCCATCGGCGACCAGCCCAACCCCTACGAGGAGGCCATTGGCGTCATCGGCCGCACGCTGTCCGCATTTGACGACGACGGCCTCATCCCCTGCTACGGCTTTGGAGATGGTGCGTGTGTGTGTGGGGGGGGGCGTTGTTCCAAGGGGAGGGTGGGGGTTAGCCGTTGATGTGGAGAACGGAGTGATTAAATCACGGGTATCAAGTGCCGATGTCCATCCGGGGTTGGGAATACGGGGAAGTCAGGAGGGCCTAAATGGCCGAACCCAACGAATATAGGTCCCATGAAGCAAGCAATCGTCGCTCAACCCAGAAATGCAGTGCGAGGGAGGGAGGGGTAGAAGCAAGGGAAACAGCCAGTCGACACGGCCCGTTCCTGACCCGCCCCGTTGCCTCCCCAACTGCCCGCTCGTCTGCAGTGACCACGGGCGACAGCAGCGTGTTTTCCTTCCTGGCGGACGACAAGCCGTGCAGGTGAGCGCCGGGGGAGGGGGGGGCATTGGGGCCTGGTGGGGGGAGGGGGCTCTCTGGCTGGGCTGGCGCGTCCTTGCAATGTATGGGAGCGGCCTGGGCGGACGGCCACAGCTGCCCCTTAGACCCTCCAAATCGTACCTCCCGCCTGGCTACAACTTCGCTTCTTCTTCATTGATCATGGATGTAACCCCCATCTCCTGAACCGCCACCCCCTCCACCCCTCCCCCATGTCCCCCCCCCCCGCTCCCCCTGCACAGGGGCCTGGAGCACGCGCTGTGGCGCTACCGCGAGCTGTGCCCCTACATCCGCATGGCCGGCCCCACCTCCTTCGCGCCCGCGGTGCGGCAGGCCAGCCGCATCGTGGAGGCCAGCGGCGGCCAGTACCACATCCTGCTGCTGGTGGCGGATGGCCAGGTAGGGGGGGGGGGGGCGGGTGGAGGGAGGAGGGGAGGGAGGAGGGGGACGACTTGCCCGAGAAAGGGGCAGGGGTATGCTTGGGTGTACTGGTGATGCTAGTCCGGCGTTGCAGGTGTATGTAGGGCCAGCCGTGCCGGGCATTGACCTAACGCACCTGCCTGTGCCTCCCTGTACGGCCTCCTCCTCCTCCTGCTGCTGCTGCACCTCCTCCTGCTGCTGTGTACCTCGCAGGTGTCGCGGCCCTCGGGTCTGATGGACCACCAGAAGTCGGAGCAGGAGCAGGACACCATTGACGCCATCGTGGAGGCCAGGTGGGGGCCGGGGGGGCGGCCGAGGGGGGGGGCTGTGGATGCCAGCCCAAACTAAGCGAAACCAGGCTAGCGGAAGGCGTTGGTTGCAAGCGATAGTACTTATGGAGCTGCAGAGGGCGATGCAGGTGGCGCGTTTTCAACATAGGGTTGAACCACGGTAGGCCAGCAGTGCTGGCGGAACGCACGAAGAACAAGTGAACGAGCAATACGCCAACCTCCACATTCATTCCCTGCCTGCCTGCCTGCCTGCCTGCCTGCCTGCCCGCAGCTCCCTGCCGCTGTCCATCGTCATGGTGGGAGTGGGCGACGGGCCCTGGGACCTCATGAAGGACTTTGACGACGCGCTGCCCGAGCGCGCCTTTGACAACTTCCAGTTCGTCAACTTCAGCGAGCTCATGGCCACCACACAGGTATGCGGGTGAGGGAGCGGTGTGGGTGTGCTGGACCCATAGGACAATAATGTGGTATGCCGTACGTGCTGATGTGGCTACGGGCCATGCTCATGCGGAGAAACCTACACGCCGCGCTGGGTTCGTAGCAGCAGCGCCGGTCAACCCTGTCACTCTGCGTCCCCGCTTGTGGCGATCTCGCTCGCTCATGCTCTTCCTTGACCTCGTGGTTTCCCGCAGGGCGACCGCGCCCGGCGTGAGGCGCTGTTCGCCCTGCGCGCCCTCATGGAGATACCCGAGCAGTACAACGTGAGTGCTGCGTGGGGCGAGTGGGGCTGGTGTGGGTGCTGGTGGTGCTGCACCGCTGGGCGGGGCCGGCGCGCAGGCATGGCGAAGGAAGCTCTGTTCCGCTACCTCAACCTGGTCCCCATTCCTTCCCGCCACACCCTGCACCCTCCTCTTCACCCCGCACCCCACGCCCTCACACGCCCCCGCAGGCCATCCAGCGCATGGGCATCCTGGGCCGCACCGCCGGCGCGCAGGTGGCCCGCAGCCGCACGCAGCGCCGCCGCGGCAACCCCCCGCTGGA
This sequence comes from Chlamydomonas reinhardtii, assembly GCF_000002595.2. NCBI lineage: Eukaryota > Viridiplantae > Chlorophyta > Chlorophyceae > Chlamydomonadales > Chlamydomonadaceae > Chlamydomonas > Chlamydomonas reinhardtii. The sequence goes on from NC_057012.1 coordinate 1,242,921, forward strand.
CCCCCCCGTGCCGCCCCACCTCATGGCCGGCTCCACCTCGGGACCCGGAGCTGCGGGGGCGGCACCAGGGCCGTCGTACGGGGCGCCGGGCGGCGCCGCTGCCGGGTATGCAGCCGGGTATGCGGCCGGGCCAGGGCCCCTGGCGGCGGGCCTGGCGGCATACCCGCCGCCGCGGCCGGCCTCGGCGTCTTGCAGTGGCACCTGCGGTGCTTCGGCCAGCGGCACAGGCGCAGGCGCAGGGGGTGCAGGGAAAGGGACGCAGTCAGCGCGGGCAAGCGGGACCGGCTACACGGGTGGTGCGGGGATCAGCGGCGGTGCGGCAGCGGGAGCGGCGGGGGCGGGGCCGACGCCCATGGCGCCGGCGGCCAGCGGCCCCGTGCCTGACCCCATGTTCGTGTGCCCCATCACACAAGACGTGAGTTCACGACGGAAACGGGGGCGGCGCCCCTCGGGGTCGAGTCCGAGCTGCCTGGAGGCAGCTTGCTGTGTTGCTGTGGGCTTGTGCAACGGCCCCTCGGCCTCACTCCTGTCGCCCTCCAAGATGCACTGCCCTCGTGGCAAATGACACAAACGCGTGCACATATACACACACACACATACACACCGCTCCCACGCATGCTTGTCTTGCTAGGCAAATGTACACGCCATACACACATTCATTGCGCTCGTGTTCCCTTGTGCTCTTTAGCTCATGCCATTACTAACCCACCACATGGTCACGCACGCGCTGCCACACGTGCTCAGGTGATGAAGGACCCGGTCATCGCCACGGACGGCTACACGTACGAGCGGGCCGCCATCACGGACTGGCTGGCGCGCAAGGCCGTCAGCCCGCTCACCAACCAGAAGATGCCGGGCGGAAATGCGCTGATCCCCAACCACAACCTGCGGTCCAGTATAATGGAGTGGAAGCAGAAGAACGGCCTGGCGTGATGACCGGATGACCGGATGAGGCGTGTGGCGGCTGGGGTTGTTGTGGAGGTGTACGGTAGTGGGGGCACGGGATAGGGTTGGGGAGAATGGTAGTGGCGTGAGGGTACTTGATTCCAGTCCCAAGTGTCAACTAAACCAACAACCAGAAACAGCCCACAGAGCGAAACGGGGGTTTGGAGGGTGTGTACGTGTGGTGGCACTGGTGCATTGAGGTGGTGTACAGGGGCGTGGCGGGATAGCACTGCTGGCGCGTGGTGGTTGTTGCGTGCTTGTGTTGGTTGTGTAAGGTTATGTGTTTTGACTGTGTGTGGTAGGGCATAGCGGCAGTGCGGAGGGCATGGGATGTGGGTGAGTTTCACTGAGTCGGTGCGTGTGATCATGAGAGTATTGGCGCCGACGTGACTTAGAGGCTGAGCTGTTGCTTGACAGAGGTGAGACCGAGGACGGAGGCCTGCAGCGTATAATGGATCCAGGTTGCGTGTGTGCGTCACGTGTGTGCGCCAGCCACTGTGTGGGTGTGCTCGTCAAGCAGGGCGAGGGTGACTCCTGGGCGGCTGGAGGGAGACGGAGAGCCCAAACGCAAACTGGAGACCTACACGCCATATGCCGTGGGGTCCGTACGGCCTGGCTCGCCAACATGGATAGCGAGTATGGTTGTGTGTGTGCGTGTGTGTGTGTGTGTGTGTGTGTGTGTGTGTGTGTGTGTGTGTGTGTGTGTGTGCGCGCGTATGCATGTGCGTGTGTACGTCTTCCTTACACTGGATGGTCTTGAGGGTTTTTCACACGAACGGTATGCGGCACGCGTACATGGGTTGTATCTGCCTTACTCCAGGGAGTAGCCGGCTCCTTCACTTGACTTCAGAGATTACGTTATTTTTTTCATGCCCATGTCACGCGGTTCATAACGCGTACTGTCATACTGCTCATACATCCTATGCGGGGCGGCGACAATGTGCCTCACATGCGCCTATACGGCACATGTGCGTTTGCAAAGGGCTTGTGACAACGCCACGCGACCCCCCGGGGAGAATGGAACACCAAAAAATTTCGCGACTAGGCGGGTGTTGTTCTCGCTGGGGGACGAGCGGCCCAAGGAACGGGTAGGAAGGGTTCTGGCAGCACACGCAGGGTGTATGATGACACGCTGGGTGTTTTATACCTCCGGCTCGTGGGAGTAGATGAGCTACACCTCGGATAGGAGTAGAGTTGTTGCAGCGGAAGGTAGGGTAGGGTATCGAGACGGAGCAGCAGTACGGAAGGTGACGGTGGCTCGAACGGGAGACCTTGTTGTTGAGGTGGTGTGAACGGTCTGGGGTTTCACACGCACGGTGTGGCAGAGCTGGATGAGCTGTGTCACGTGCTGAGAGTGCAGAGCTTGGGCTGGGGTTTACCCGAAGCTATGCTATCTGCGCTGAGTGTTTGGCTGCGGGAGACGGGGTCTTGTCTGGATCTTGTGTCGAGGGGAACTCGGGGAACTTGAGGGAGTAGGGAGAAGGGGGAAGAAGGGGCTTGCAGGCACGAGGTCGCTGCAGCTGGGCCGTTATCGGCAGGCTGACTTGGCTGGATTGCCGGGAGTCTGAGTCGGATAACGTTCACAGCTGGCGGTTGAGTCCTAGCCGGAGGGAGACGGGGGAAGACACAAGGGCAGACACCAAAGTACTCGTGTACGTTACAGTGGTTGGCCCTTTCGGGTACTCGGAAGGCCAGGTAGTCTGAGCTGGGCACCGGATACTTGGAAACAACTCCGTCAACGTTTAAGTATGGCCGGCGCCTCTGTACGACTCCATGTCACTCCCATGCACGTCCAGCTCAGCAGCGTCTCTCGTGCAACACTACCGCCAGCTACTTCGCCTATTGCGTAAACCATCCTAGTCAGCACTCAACTTCCCCCGTTAACCATTCAACTCCAGTTTAGGTGGGTAGCCTTCGACAGAATTCTTACGTAAGCCTGCAACGTCCTTGTCAACGTACGCCTTCAACGTCCTTGTCAACCATTCGACTCTAGCCTTAGCGGGCAGCCCTCGGCAGACAGAGGCTCCCAGGGCGACCGAGGGGTCTCCCGGCACAATCGCACACCAAAACACTCATGCATGACGTCTGGTCGTTGCGTCCGTCCAAGTCGCATGCGTTTATGCACTTCCCATTATCAAAGACTGTAATAAGCCTGTCACAGGCTTAAAACCTCACGCTACGGCCACGCAGAGCCAGTTGATGATCGGAAGTGGGCGACAGGGCGCCGCCACTCACGCACGCACTCAGCCCCGCGCGTCCTTTGCCAGACAGCTAGAGATCGCAGCAGTGCAGGCCACAGGCATGGAAGTCACTGGCGCTGCCGCGTGGAAGCGCACGCAGCTTCGCCCTGACTCACCCAACCTCGCTGCCCCGCGCCCCCATTATTCCCGTGATTGCACAGGTGGCCGTGCAAGATTAAGTTCTGCAAGCGCACAGGTTCAATCAGCAGGGAACTAGATCAGAAGTAAACTACGACCCGCTCATCCTCTCAAACCACCTGGCGCGGGGTCTCAAACACATGCACACTCTACCACCCAACACTTTGGTGACATAACCAGCCACTCGTAACCACCCACCCACGTCAGTTGAACTGGCTGCGGCCTGGAGTCTGGGCCGCGTGTGCGCCATTGAAGGACCGCATGTACAATGCCGCTGCCAATGCCACAGAGGTGACGGCACCATTGCCGCGCATCTATCTACCTTTGGCATCCATCGCCATCTTAGCCGCAACCGTACCGCCCGGCGCTGGGCTCTGCACCACGAGCGTCAAAAGTATCGGTTGTGACAGGTGCCATTTACTAGGGCTGCGTGACTGTCACGTCAGAGTTCTTATCGGGACCCATGCCACGGTACGGTAACAAGATGTTATCTACCCCACTTTGAAGACTCCCGCACAGTAGCAGCAGGCGCCACTCAATGGCTCAACGCTTTCCGCCAAGATACGGCAACCCGCCATAGAAGCATGTACGGCATTAATAAGATGCCGTTACGACTGCTTGGACCTTTCAAACACCCCCTCGGCCCGCGGCGACACACGCATGGCCAGTGAACGCTGGCGTGCGCACATGTTGTGCAGCGGGATTAGTATACAACCACTGCAAAAGCACCATTGCAGCAATAAAAGGACAGGCGGATTGGCGCCTTATTTCGGCAAAGGGATACAAGGGAGGCAATGCGCTCCCTCAACCTGCCATGAAGTTATCCATACAACCCATCCACAGGTTGCCCCCCTCCAAGATCCGCAAACGGCAAACCCAGCAACTCGGGCTCAATACGTACCGCGCCCACAGTACACTGATAAGAGAACATGAATACGCCAACAAGCCTTTGGGCAGGTAGGGCTGCGTCGCCTCGGAGCCCGCAAGGCTGGACCCAGAGCTTCCCCTCGGCCTTTCGGTGCCGCAATGGCTTGCTGCAGCCCGGCAGCCATGCCCGGAGCTCAGGTCTATGCATCAATGCACCCCAGCCAAGCAAGGGTAACAAAAGGGCCCCTGCTGCCGAAGCAAACAGATTTCAACAGGTCCGCACCAAGATCGATCTACAAGCTTTCGCCCACAGCCCCACACCAGTACCAACTGACTCATCACCAACCAAACCCCAACAGCTTGCCTTGCAGACACCCACGTAGCGGATTGCACCATGTGCCAACAGCTCCATCCAATCCCACCAATACAACGTTTCGAGCCACACAAGTTAGTTTCTTGCGGTGTTGCAGCAGTTGGCACCATTGATATGAATGAAGTTCCGCTTGCTTCTTAACAAACCGCGCAATGAATTGCTTGGCGGTATCTGTCATGTTCGTCTTCTTGTTCGTTATGCATGGGCGGCACGACACAGGCGATGAGTGGTAACCGTTCGGCAAGTCAGGGAAATCAGGTTCGTTTGTTCCCCACGGCGCCACCCAATGCATGATGCGGGTTTCATAAGTAAGCCGACTATTTTGATTGTGCCGATCAAAAACACGCACGTGCGCCATACCCTTGGGGAGCGGATCGCACTGCCGTCATTAAGTCGCTGCTCCCGCTCATGCCCTTGATCAAGGCCCTGTGTGTACCTGTAGCTGACGGCTGAGCGCCTCGGCGGCGGCGGCGCGGCCCCACTGCATCGCCAGCTGCAGAGCCGCCCGCACGCCGCCACTGGCCACAAGGCGTGCACCGCCCGCCGCCAGTAGCTGCTGCAGCACACCCAGATGACCCTGGTAGGCTGCCTCCTTCAGAGCCGCCGCGCCGTCCGCACCGCCCACGTCTGCGCCCGCCGCAATCAGCGCCTCCACTGCAGCCCCCCGGTTGGAAGCAGCCGCCGCCACCAGTGCGGGGCCAAGGTGGCGTGAGAGCTCCAGGGGGCGAGCGGCCAGAAGAGCCTGCAGGGGCCCCGCTTTGGGCGGGCAGTTGACGCCCGCCTGGGACCTGCCGTCTGGACGGAACCCAGGGTCACTGATGGGCCCCCGGGTGTGCTGATCTGGCGTTGCCGGGGCGCCGTCACTACTGCCGGCACCCCAGTCGTCGCTGTCAGCATTCCAATCATCATCGTCGCCATCGCTCTCGAACATGCTCCTGGGTGCCACAGCGCCGCCGCCGCCACCGGCTGCAGCTGCGGCTGCGCCCACTTCTGCAAACATGCCGCCTGCAGCCGCATGCCGGGCAGCCGCCGAAGTTGCAGCCTCCGCCACAGTCAGCGGAAAGGGAACCGGCGGGAAGCGCGACGCCAGAGTAGAGCGTGCTGCAACCGATTTCGGGGCCGCAGCCGATGCCGGCACAGCCGAAGTTGCCGCAAGGAGCACCGACGCGGCGCCGGCGCCCTCGACCTTGGCGCCGCGGCGAAGCAGGAGCTCCACCGTCTCCGTGTGACCGGCACGGCACGCAGCCAGCAGCGGAGACGGCGGCGCAGCGGGGGGCCTCGGAGGTATGGCTGGCAGCGCCGGCAGCAGGCGAGGAGGTGGCGGCGGTGTGGGCGCGAGCGGCAGCAGCGGTGCGAAGGCTGGAACCGCGCTGGTGTGTTGCAGTGGAGCATTGCTTGTGGGCGTGGCCGCATGCTGCAGCGCGGCTGTAGCAAACGCTGCTGCGGCCGGCCGGGTAGCGCTCCAACCAAAGCTGGACGTACTGCTGCTGCTTGAGGTAGCGGCGGCGGCGGCGGCGGCGGCCATGGCATCGGTGCGCTGCAGCGCCGGCATGGTCAGCCAGTGCTGAATCCGGTAGCCTGCTGCTGTGCAGCTGCATGAGCAGCCGCCGCCGCCGCCGCCGCCTCCAGCACCGCCGTCCACTCGTGCGCTTGCGTCCAGCAGCATCACGACCACGTCGGCGTGTCCCCTGCTATCGCTGCATTGCGTTGCGAGGAAGGCACAGGGCCGTGGCGTGGCGGTGATTGATGGCGTACGTCAGGCACGAAAGGCACAAGATTGCAACCCGCAAAAAAGTTTAAGCATGTGACAGGCCCGCTTCACGTCGTTTGAGGTTCGGTTCGCGCCCTTCACCGCACGCAGTGTGTGCACGCACGGTCGCACGCACCTGTGTGCGGCTTCCATGATTGCACGACTACAGCGGCAGGCTGGGCCGGCGGTGCAACAGGCCAGTCCCGCAGCCCATGCAGCGACAGCACGGCCACAGCAGCCGTTGTCGCCACAGCTGCAGGCAGGGGCGTTGGGATCGGCCCCGGCTCGCAGCAGCAGTTCCACCACGGGAGCGTGGCCGCCGCGGGCCGCCGCCAGCAACGCCGAGCCCAGATAGCAAGGCACAGCCGCCGTGGCGGCGGCGGCGGCGGCGGCGGCCGCGGTGGCAGCCGCGCCCGATGGTGGTCTGGCGCTTGGTACCGTTCTGCCGCTTTCCGGCCCCACGCCGGGCGATGCCCGCCCTGCAAGCCCGGCGGTCAGCCGATGAAGCAGCTCCAAGGCTGTTTCCGCCACATGTGCGAACCCGACGGCGGCAGCGCGGTGCACAGCAGTGAGACCACCGTCGCCATCTCGAGCGGCTGGACGTGCAGCGGTCGCTGTGACGGATGCTGTGCGAGACTCGCAGCTGCTTCCACCGGCATGTGGCTGTCGCCTGGGTGGCTTGTGCTGTCGCCCGTGCCAATAATGAAAGGGATGAGCTCGCCGAGCGTAGCCGACACCGTGGCATCGTCACGAAGGGATGGGATATGCGCCCAGTATGACGTGTCCAGGTTCGCGCGGTGACGGCATTCTACAGAACTGTAACATATGGCTGAGCACAGCTCTTGCAGGGCGCCGTCCGGCCCAAACTCGGCCAAGAGCGCGCGGGCCAGCAGATGTGGAGATGCCAGCAACGAGCGTGCGAGTTGGGCAAAGGCCTTGCACGTTGAAGCTGCGGCAGCACAGCTTGCGATGCCGCCACAGGTGAGCACAAGAAGGAGCACCTGCATTACGGAATCACGCAGACAGCAGTAAGTTGGTACCGCCGGTTTCACGGCGGTGAACTAGGTGAACGTCCGCTCGTCTTCTGCGCGCCTCGCTGAGCCCTCGCTCACGCACCTCGCTCGGTAGCTGTAACAACGGGGCCAGGTGTATTGCCTCCGCATCATGGCCCGGAAGCGCGATCACGCCGCGCAGTGGCGCAGCAAAGCGAATAAGGTCGCATGTGTCCCCCAGGTGTCGAGGCCTGAAAAACGACGCTCCTCTGCCTTGGGTGTCGTAACTAGAAGAAGAGATAGCGAGATTTGCGCTGTCTCCTGCTCTCAACCGGGCGCTCGCGGACATGCAGCCGCACGTGTGGCACTACTCGTGCCACTAGTAACAAGTAACCCGCTTGTCTTTGGCGATTCTAATGACCTTGCTTGTATTTCAGTTATGGGCAACGTCTAACACGAGCTTTCCCGTCGAAACCGAGCTTTCCCGCCGAAAGTCGAGCAAAAGTACGCGTCGGACGCCTGGACAGTCGCTTTGCCCTACAAAATTATCCAGCCACCAGCTGCTATGGTTTAATAGCCAGGCAAGCAGTTCACACCTTCATGGCGAAATCGAGTCCTGCCGCACACCGTCCCAATTTGCCAGCTGGCAGTGACACGGCTCGCCCCAATATCAGATTTCCAATTAACGGACATTTCGCGGGACGCTATGCTTCTTGCGCTTTACTTTGGCGTTTTGCGCTTGTGGGGATTTGGGGTTCGTAGTTCACCGACGTTCGGCGTTTTTTGGGCTGAGCCCCCCGTGCGTTTCTTGGTTCCCTTTTAAACCAATATCAACTGCTCATTTCGATTCTGCGCCTCAAACCGATTTGAGATCCCTATTTTGCACTGCTTTCGGGAAAATGTGCACAACCCTAATTGTCACGGCTGGTGCCGCTCGGTCTCCACTCCCCTCGTTTTGCCCCTCGCCAGCTTGCAGACTATACACCACCGTGCCCGCGACATTTCGTTGCATCATGGCTCACAGTTTTGCCCTGGAACGACAAAACGTTATGCACGTGCGTACCGGAACACACAAAGCAGCACTTCACGTACAGTCCCGCAATCTTCTGCCTGGTACTGCGCCCTGCTCGGCTCGTACTCGGCCCCTCCCTGCCATTCATTCCAGCAAAATGACGGTCATGACACGTCACCTGTCTCTCAATCCTCGATTCCCAATGCTCCAATCCCCAGTGCTCCATCCTGCTCCATCCTCCACCCTCAGTCCTCACTCCGCCATGCTTACCCTCATCATCTTCCCCACCGTCCTTCTCCTCGCCTATCGAGTCCACAACAAAGCCGTCCGAGTCATCGCCACCTCCATTATCAGTTTATCACCGTCGTCCCCATTATCCCCATCATCCAGCATTGTCTTCGTCTCTGTCACCATCACTTGCCTCCTTCAATCATGCCCACACGCCCCTCCTCCCGCTCCTTCTCCTGCGCCGCCACCTGCACCGCCTGCGCAGCCCGCGCAGCCTGCGCCTGCGGCGGCGCCGTCGCGCTGGCGGCTGCCATGATGGTGGCTCTGGCGGCGGTGACGTACTGCGTCTGCCGCTCGTCCTGGGTGCGCCGCCGCAGCTGCGCCAGCTGCGTGGCGGCTGTGCGCCAGTCGGAGGGTGTGCAGCTGCGGGTGGGCGTCGGCGTCAGGCCGCTGGACAGCACGCGGCAGTAGACCGTGTGGTTGCGGCGGCGCACGGGCTCCCTGTGCGGGGAAACGGGTGAACGTACGGATGGCGGTTAGCGGTTGTCGCGGGTTGGCGGTTGGCGGGGAGGAACACGGATGGCTCAGACTGGCCTGACTGTGTGGGAGCGCGGCGCGGTGTCCTGTGGGAGAGCTCGAGGCGCTCCCTCCCCAGGTCCCAATGCCGCCGAAGCCGGTACCTCCCCCCGCCCGATGAAGCTAGGCCCACCCAGGCCCCACTCACCAGCCGTCCTCCTCGAGCACCTGTGACACGGTCTTGGCACCGGGCCGCCGCACGCCAGGCGCCTTCCCGTCCCGCCGCCGCCGCGACTGAGCAGAGGCATCCGCAGAAGCCGCCACGGCAGCAGCAGCTGCCGCCGCCACCGCGCCCGCCGGACTGCAGCTGCTTTGGCTGGAACCGGCAGTGGCAGTAGCAGTAGCAGTGGCCGCAGCCTTGGTGGGCGCCGCAACGCCGCAGCTGCCGCCTGGCAGGCTGCCGACGCCGCTTGCGCCCTCCTGCCCTGCGCGCTGGCGCTTCTCCTTCTCCTCCTCCTTCTGCTGCTTCCACCCGATGGCCTCGGGCCGGTGCTGGTGCGGGTGCTGCTGGGCGGGCCCGGCAGCGGCACCGGAGGCCGCAGCAGTCGTGCGAGTCGACAGGGCCACAGTTAGCAGCATCTCAATCTCAGGCGCCCGGGATTGCGCCAGCCGCTGCCGCTCGCTCCCCCGCTCCGCTCCCTTCGCGTCCTGCTCTTCCTCCTCCTCCTGCACTCCCTCCACTGCCACAGGTAGCGAGAGGAACGCCTGCACCTCCTCCACACTGCCAGGCAGCTCCATCTCCACCTCCACCTCGCCCTCCCACGCCGCAGCTCCAATGCTGCCGCCACGGCCTCCGCTACTGCTGCTGCTGCTGCTGCACTGGCGCCGCACCAGACCGTCCAAGACGCACTGCACCTGGTCGGCCGTGGCGAAGCCGCGCGACCGGGCTTCACCCATGGCCGCCGCCGCCAGCCGCGCCGCCCAGCGCCGCCGCTGCGCCTCGGTGCGGCGCCGCAGCGCGTCCAGGTCCACCCTGGGGTGCATCAGCAACGGGCACGGCGGCAGCAGGGGTAAGGTAAGGGTAGTTGCATGTTGCCGTGCCTAAGCCTGTGCCTTTCCGTTTTGCGTGTTGCGTGTGCGTGTTGCGTGTGCGTGTTGCATGTGCGTGTTGCCTGTGAGTGCATGCTTCCACCTCCTACACTCCAACACCTCGTACAGTACGGCACCGGCGCACGCACCTGCCCACCCCCAGGAACGCCTGCACCGCGCGCGTCAGCGCCTCCCACGCCAGCGGCTGGCTGCCGACCACCTGCCGCGCCGCCGCCGCCGCCACCGCAACATACAGCACCACCTGCACCAGCGCCAGCACCAGCCACACCAGCGCCTCCGCGTGCCTGGCCGGCAGTAGCGCCGCCGCCAGCGAGTGCAGCGGCAGTAGCAGCGGCTCGGAGGCCTGCGTAAGCAGCGCGGTGGCGGGCAGGCCCAGGCGCAGCCGGTGCAGCCAGACCCAGCCGGCGGCCTGTGTGCGAGTGCGTGCGTGTGATGGGAAGGCACAAGGAGGAAGGCGTGTGTTGCATGGCGGCGCAGAGGTATCAACACGTGTCTTTGGAAAAGAGCAGGGCAGAACGCATGAACGTGCGCGCCAGGGCATTAGTGCACACGGTAGGCGGTTCGCCGGTGCGCGCCGGTATCGCAGGCGACGCCGTTCGCGTGTATGATGTCTGTACATGCATGCAAGGTCGCGGATCCGGCCGCTCCCGCACCGCATCGCACCTGCAGGCTCCACGCCAGCACCGCCAGCACCACCACCAGCCCCGCAAACACGCGGCCCTGCAGCCAGGCGGGCGGCTCGGCCTGGCTTTCTGCCGCCTGCTCCCTCTCGCGCCGGGCCTGTGCGTGCCGCATCAGAGATTTGTTGTGTTTGTGCTGCATCAACCAACAAAACCAACGAAGGCAAGCAGGCAGGCATGCACAGGAGGACAACGCTCTGGTCACACCAGAAGGGGCTCAGCAGCTGCAGCGCAAGAGGGACACCGCGGCGTATCGGGGGCTGGTATTGCAGTGGGGGCCAACATGGCAGGTCACTGTGCAAGAGAGCAAGTCCGCAAGAGTGCACACATAATACTCACATTCATAAGCTCGAGCTTCACCGCCGCCTGCTGCGGTCGGTAGGTGTAGAAGTGGGGTGTCACCTCCGCCATCAGCGGCTGCCGGCACGCGGGCAGCGCCGACACAGCCTCCGGCAGCAGCGCCGCCGGCCCGCCGCCGGCGCCGACGCCAGCGCGGGCGGTGGTGCAGTAGGCCTCCGCCAACATCGGTATCAGATCGGACACGAACGCGTCCACCTCCGCCTCCAGAGCCTGACGGGCCCGCTGCTGCTGCTGCTGCTGCTGCGCCGCTTCCGGCTGGGCGCCCGTGCCGTCCGCTGCGGCGGCATCCGCTGCGGCTCCCGCCGGCGCGCCTGCGGCTGCTGCTGCTGCTGCTGCGGTTGGCGTGCGTGCACCGCCCTTCTTCGCGCCAAGCGGCGCGCCGTCAGCAGGCGGAGGCAGCAGCACCTGCAGCAGGCGCAGCTTGAGCGCCGCCGCCACATTCGGGTGTGTGTCGCCGCCCGGGCGGCCCATGCTGCGGGTCACCTGCATGAGCACGGCCGGTGCGAAGTGTGACCCAGACATCAGGTGCATCCCCGACCCAAAGCCAAACCCCTGGGACCCACACCCCTGCCGCCGCCTCCCGCCACCTCCCTGCTCACCATGGCCCAGTGGTGCTGCCGCGCTGCCACCTCCATCACCGGGCGCTCGCTCGCGCCCAGCGCCGCCCAGTGCTCCCAGCTGGAGCCCGCCAGCGCCGCGCCGCTGCAGCGACCCAGCGCCGCCTTCACCCGCGCCGCCGCCGCCTGCATCACCCTCAGCCGCATCACCTCCGCACACAGCGCCGCCGCCGCACTCATCAGCTGCTGACTGGACACTATGCTGCTGCCACCGCCGCCGCCGCCGCCTCCCGCACCTGGACTTGGATCCGGATTTGGGCTGTCGTGCTGGTTAGGCGCGTGCGGTAAGGGCGTCCACACAAGGAGCTCGTCGCAGAGGACGGCGTATTCGGGGCCGCGGTTGAACGACACCAGGACCAACACGTTGCCGTCTGGGTACGGGCCGTGCCCCATCACGACATTGCTGTCGGCTTGGCTGTTGCTTCCGCCGTTGTTGCTGCTGTTGTTGCTGTTGCGGGCGTTGCTGGCAGCGGCGCCCTTTTTGCCACGGCCGCCGGCACCGGTGCCGCCGCGCTTACCGTCGGGGGTAGCAGTGGTCGGCGGAAAGCCGTGCACCCGAACCTGTGGATAACAGTGGGACACCAGAGGCAAGCAACTCGCCGTTAGACTCCCTATCGCACATGTCGCATGTGTTGGGCCTGAGAGCGCGCGCGGGGCAGGGCCTGCTCAAAGAAGAAACCCCCACAAGGCAGCAAAGGGCCTGTGTGCGTGCTAGCGAGCTGGTTAGGTAGCTCGCGCACTATCTAGTCATGTGGTCATCTGGCTGTCTAGCTGGCAAAGTAGCTGGCTGTGATCACCTGTTGCAGCTGCAACATGGCGAGGTCGAAGTTGGCCTGGCTGATGCGACCCTGGCGGGCCTGCCGCACCAACTCGGCGACCTGTGCTGCAGGCAGGGGGCGGTGGTTGGTGGGGGGGCGCTGGTACAGCGTACGGTGCGTCAGCACACACCAAACAACACCCCACGAGAGCCGTGCAGTAGCTGCACTTGCGCAGTTGACCACCTGCCCACCTTCCGGCCACAGCCCTTGCGCTCGACCCGATCGACGGTGGTGCGGACGTGCATGCGCACACCGGGCAGCTGCGTCTCGATGAGCCGCCGCAGCATCTCCACCCGACCTGTGGGAGCCGCAACACACCGTGCTCAACCGCCATGCTCCATACGCGGCACACTGACGGGTTATGCGGAAGGCGCCGGGCCACACGCATGCACACCGGGTAGCAGGCAACATACTCGACATTAAAGCGGATACCCTGCTAAGTACTGGCTGGAATATGCATGTCCAAGCACGCCACGTTGCAATGCGCGGACACCCGCGCCGCGCTGCAACACATGTCCCGTTCATCGCACCTGGCCGGCACATGACCAGCGCGCTCCACGCCACCGGCCGCCGGTCGCCGCCGCCGTGCGCCTGCTCCGCCGCCCCCACCAGCAGGTGCATCAGGCCATCCAGCACCTCATCCCCCAGGCGTGGAACCGCCGCCGCCACGGCCGCCGCCATGGCCGCCGTCGCGCCGCCTCGCGGACCCGCCGCCGGGCGCTCAACAGGAGTCGAGGTCGGGGCGCGGCCGCGCTCTCGCAGCCAGGCTGCCACCACTTCGGCGGCGGTTGGCGACAGGGGAGCCAGCGTTCCGCCATAGCCCTCCAGAGCGCCCACCAGCCGCGGGGGGAGGATGTCGAAGAGTTCGGGTCCGAACAGCAATGACACGCGTGCCGCAACCCTGTGCATGGGACCGAGCGTACATACGTTTTTAATGTTGGCGCATGGATTAGCAGGATACGAGTGGGATAGGTGCACGGCAGCCGAACGGCAACCAGGAGCCGTCAGCACCCCACAGCAACTACCAGCAGACAACGTGACTGCGTGTTGGACCCGTATGCGATTCCCGGCCATACTGCCGCAGCAAATTGAGGACAGGGGAGACACACACGCCACCAGCACAGCAGCTGGACCACCGACAGCGCCCTCACAGGCGCCCTATACCGTATGTACGCTTGCTCTTCGCGTCTGCGCGTCTCCACGTCTCCGCGCCCCGGTATGTAGTTGTGCAGCGTCTCACACTCTCACCACCTACCCCTCAGCATCCTCCACGCCCGGAACCGGCACCGGAATTGCGCCGCCGCCCACGCCTGCAGACCGCAGCCGCGACACCAGCCCCTCCAGCTCCTCCAATAGCAGCAGCTGCAGCCGCTCGTGCGCCATCGTCCCGAGCATCAGAGCGCCGGCCCCTGAGGAGGAGCGAGCGGGGCCCAGGTTGCTGGGGTTTCGGTTGTTTTGCCGCTCCTCCACCTGCTTCGCGAGCTCGGCTTCCCTGCAAGCATGCAGATTCATCACGGAAATGTAAATCGAGTACATGAATGCATGAAACCTTGGCATCCCGCCAAAGACGAGCCGATGAGCGGCCGGCGTCCGAACGAGCGGTCACCGAACGAGCTCCTACACACGCGCATCTTCGTCATACTGAAAGCATGAGCCATCTCACCATTGCGCGTCTTGCTTCAACACTTCGTCCTGAGCTCGCTTCGCGGCTGCCTCCTCCAGAGATGTGTACCATGATTTATATACTGTGTATGCTTGAAACCCTGGCCGCTGCGGTGGCCAACGCCGCGCCAGTGGCTAAAGCTTGCGTCCCTGCCGGCATGGTGTTGCGAGCCCTTCCGGCTTATCATAAGGTTTAATCAATCGCCATGTCAACCCATGCAGTTGGATTATACATTTCATTGCATCAAATAAACCCCGAATGCATGGCAAGGTTGCCACCGTTCGATGGATTCGACAGCCAGGGAAGCTCATCTGGGTCCCATCCACCCTGGCTGGTCCCAACCAGAACTCTCCTTGGCAGGGTAGCTGATGCCAGCTCTGCTGCCAATTCGAATGGCTCTTCTGATGCTCCGCATGCCCTCTAGGAAAGGGTTGGATGGGTGTTGAACTGGTGCAGCTGACCAGTTGGCAGCCAGTGCCACATGACTTCCCTGAGGCAATGTGTAAAGCAACGCCATTCCAGAACTGTGCGCACGTACAGGCCGAAGATGGGTTTGTCAACGCTGGCTTGAGGAATTATGGGCGAGGGGAGGCGACACCGAGCAGTCGATGGTGCAGCCGCGTTGAGCCAAAACGCCCATTTGTGTGATCGCTTCTATTTTTCTGCCATTCATCAGCATCACTTTTATGTGCTGAGACAGTCAAGGGGACTGCCTGGGGCAACAAGAGGGTGTTCGTCAATTTACTATGTGCAGAGCGGCTTTTGTACATTGACAGAACAGGAATTGACGATTTCATTACATAAAGTAACGTTACTGCTATGCGTTGATGGCATCGAGGGGCAACGGTCAGTATTGCGCGTCGATGCCATGCCGATCAACGTGTGCACCTCCGAGGCGATGGTTTACGGGTATAAGTCGGGCCGTTCTACGGATGTGCTCCTGAAATATGTGGTTAAGGCCGGCCGCACCATCGGGTGATGGGACAGGGCACGGAAAGCAAGTAGGTCAAATTAGTAACTTGAAATCCCCCCCCCCCCCAACTCCAGCCCGAAATCCACGTTCCAATGTCGGGGTGTTTTTCACAGCGACGGAATGGCTGTATGCCTCATTGTGTGGATGGACCGCCAAGCATACCGTACACATTGACAGCGTACAGCGTTTACAACGCAACCTACCCACAGTCTTGACTGCAGTTGCACATACAAGTGGCCGACTGAATCCCAGCGTACCGTGCATGGGCCGTGATGCGGGGCACGTGCCCGCAGGGAAGCAGTAGAAGTAGTCATGGACAGGGCCTGACACTAATGAGGGCCACACCACTGCACCACACGGCGCGTGCCGCCCAGTCTGAGGCCGAATGTCATTCACGAGTCTCAGGTTGGACACAGCAAGGTCGGCTTTTGCAGGCGCATCCCCCACCAGGTGGGTGTCTTATTCGTCGCTCCAGGACACAGCCAGCTATTTGAAGGGTAGCCGGGCAGCGGCGTGTCCAGCGCAAAGCTACCGTAAGCATGCCCAGGTACCACGCCACGGAGCACAGCCAGCACGCGCGCGCAGCACGCCCACCGGCGGTCACAGCTGCCTGCCACGGTACATCCTCTTTGACTTATGGCGGCACGTTCCGCATACATGCCCTTGCCTAAATGCCCATCCCCTACGCTGATACGCTCCACATATGCATGCTGCTGCCTGCAGGGCCCCACCTGGTCCCATACTGCCACAGCCTCCATCACCCGAATCTCTGTCCCCGGCGCCCACCCCAAACGTTCGCCTGATGAACAACTGATTTCCCCAAAAATGTGGAAACGGCAGTGATATGCTCCCGGACAAGGTCGCTTGGCAGCAGCCCCCACTGAGGGTCAGCCGGCGTGGACTTTGTAGCACTTTGTTCACGCAGCCTGGTACCGGTATTGTGTGGTGTGCTTGATTGCTTGGGTGTGGCTTCCGATGTCCCGGTAGCGCCACGGGCGCCGGGTCGAGGCCTCGGTTGCGACCCTGGTCGAGGGCAAGCAGAGCGCCAGCAGTCAGCAGGCAAGGGCGTGAGTCGTGTGGAGACGTGGCGCAGACGGCGACTTTTGAGCCTGAGCCTGCAAGGGGCGGAGGCAGTGCGGCCATGCGTACCAACGTGTGTGGACTGTGGAGGGCAACTTGGCTGTTCGCGCTCTATTATTGTGCGGTGACTGTCCTTGCGGTACCGTGTTTTTGTGGCTTCTGTAGTCCTACTTGAGTGTATTCACCCAGTCTGAGGCCGAACCGCCGAAGGTCATCCACAAGTCCCACAACCCGGAGCAGGGGTCAGCTTGCGCAGGCACAGCCAACCAGGTGTCGTCATTCGTCGTCGCAGGACACGACCAGCCATGGGCCCAATCGTGTACAACGAACTACCAAACCGCGGAGCACAGCCAGCACACGCAGCACACCCGCCCATCACAGCTGCCTGCCACGGTACATGCTCTGTGGCGGCACGCTCCACTCGTTCCACGTGGCCTTGCCGGAATGCCCGTCCACTTCCCTCCACACATGCATGCTGCCCAGGTCCGCTATGCTGCTGTGCCGCCACGGCCACCGCCGCTGGGCCCTGAGCAGCTGCCACCAAACTCCACAGGGGCCCGCGCCACAGCCGCTATCTAGATAGAACCCCCATCCATGCCGCTGGGCCCCACGCCGCCATAGCCGCCGCCACCACCTGAGCCTCTGTCCCCGACGCCCACCCCCGAACTGATATCAATGCGCGCTTTACATATTCAATGTGCAACCAACCGCGGCCTACTCACTTCCTGAGCTATTCGGGCCTAGGGCGTGCAGTTACCACTGTCCCACAGCTTTTCGGCACCGCATCGGCACCAATCAGTCAAAATGCAGTTCACTTTATCATCAGTTGGGTAAGGCTGCGTCACTCGAACGCCACGCACTCTCACTCGGCATCTTCTTCCCGATGAGCTCCCGTACATCAACCTCTGGGGTTATCTAAGCCCTACAAAAGTATTCCCACTTCCAATGAATGCGCGTCATGAAAGGGCGACTATTGGCGACTGGTCAGGCCTATCACGCCTTCAGGTCAGCCGGGAGAGGCAGGCGCGCCTTATCAGTAGAGGAAAGGCATGCCCAGAGGCCAGGTACGTAGTAATCATTGATCGAATGGCATAGCCAGCAGCCTTCCGTGGCAGGCCTGCATGAGAGCCACTCATACACGCCATTCACGAGATCATCAACGACACTCGCCGCCTCCACAGCAACTGCTTCGGCTGTGGAATCGCCCGCAGGTGTGGGGCCGCTGCGGCCCGTAGCTACGGCTGGCATAGGAGGCAGCAGTGGAGGGGATGGCGGTGACGGTGTGGACGGTGCAGGGGTGGCTGCAGCCTCCCTATTACCACTGTTAGCTGCTGTTGCTGGCGGTGGCGGTGATGGCGTTGGTGGCTCCTTCAGACCGAGCTCCAAAAGGTCAATGCCCATGCCTGTCAGCTCGGCCCACAGTCCGGCCGGCCAACCCGCCGTGCTGCAGGTCCGCACATCACTCACTTGCACCGTGCGCGTGTAGGCCTTGCTGGCGCCATCGGCAGTGCTCAGCATGACCTCGCTGGTGACGCTGGTGAAGACACCGTCCTCGAGCGATTGCTGTGGCAGCGCCGGGCTGAGAGTACCGATCTCGGCTGGGGGAGGGGCACTGCCGCGCCCACGGACCATCGTGCTCCGAGGCGTGTACCGCACGCTGACAAGGCAGCTCGGCGGCGGTGTAGCATCAAGCGCTTCGGAGAGCTCCGCGGTGTCTTGCGTGCCCTGATGTGCATCCGCTACTGACGCGCCCGTGGAGGGCACGGGAGGTGCAGGCGCATCCACCGCGGGTCCAGTGACTGCGGCTGGCGAGGGCGCGGGCGCCGGTGCTGGTGCCTCCGCCGCCGCCTCCGCCGCAAGGAGGCGCCGCCCCGACCTGGCACAGTTGTCGTACACGGGAATCAAATCCACCACGTGCTTGTGGCCGGTCAGTAATGTGCTGTCCAGGTTGGCAACGACGTCCAAGACTTCGCAGCCAGTTCGCTTCGCGTACGCGTAGCTGTAGGTCTTGCTTTTCCTGCAGACATGAACACACAGAAACGCGACGTAAACAGGCAGGCACGACATACGCAGACACTAAACGGATCCAAAGCTGTACCAAAGCGGCTTAAGCGCTGGCAGCCTGGTGGCCTTAATCTGTAGCTCTAACGCCTACGGACGTGTATGCGTTGTGAGTCAAAAATCTAGCTTGGTTTCATGCACAGCCTATCGCCGCGCAGCTACAGGCAGACCGGGCCACTGGGGGCCCTGTGTTGAGCGAGTCACTTACAGGCTGTACGAATCCTTGAATGTTCCGTTGCCGGCCGGCGGGGCTCCGAAGGTGTAAACCCCTGCCACGTTGAATAAGCCTGTGTGGGGCAACCAGGGCACAACAGCGGGTAGGCATGTAGGTTTCGGGACCCCTCCCTGTCGGCACCCTTGTCCGTGGTGCTCGCCCTTACTTCCAGGCTAGTGATACCTCAAGCATGTTTGCACTCGCTCCACGTTCACAACTCACGTCTGCACCCACCGTAACTACTGTAACAAATTATCATGCGCACCCTCGCATTCACGCGTGCACGCGCACCTGAGCTCTGCAGCCACTGCGCGGTGATGAGGGACAGCGCGCCACCCAGGCTGTGACCCATCACCCACACAGGCTTGCTCTTGGACGCCCTAAAGCTGGAGCTTTGCAGGCGGCTGACGATTGTGTCATAGTTGTTATCAGCCGCCACAGCAAAGCCTTCCGCCAGGCCGACAACCCCCCGGAGTGGGCCGCTGGCAATGAGCGCGGAGGCCATGTCTGTGCCGCGGTCCGCGGAACCACCGACCCACTGTGTTTCGCTTCCTCGGAAAGCGAGGAGGCAGGACGTCCCGAGGTCCAACAGCCCATACTCGGTGTCGAACTTGCCGTACACCATCCTGCAGACAGGCGGCAAACACCGTATGGCGTAATAAAGCGGGGGAGAGGTTGTTCCAGCAGATAAGCAGCCACATGTGCGCGCGCGTGCAGGCGTATCCAGTGCAACCCATCAGAACACACGAATCAGCCCCGAACTCACTCGCAGGTCCCAGAAACGCCCCACGAAGCAGCTTTCTTGCAAAACGTTGTGCTGTCATTGTATGCGAGTGAGGACAGCAGTGCCGCTAGGTATGCGTTGCGGGCATCGCCGGCGTTGGTTGACCAGTACTTGGCCAGGGAGCGACCGGAGGAGGAGGCGCCCGGCGGGGGGGACCGAGGCGTCGGGCTGCGCGTGGGCCGGTGTGATCAAGATCGTCAGATGGGTTATGCAAGGCGTCCATACCATGCGCTGCAAAGAGGATGTGCTTGTGCGCGCGTGCAGTGTACTCACGTGCCGTAGTTGATGCTGACCCAGGCGCCCGAGCAGCCGCTCAACAGGTTCTCGCACACGATGCTCACGCAGTAGGTGGCGCTGGAGCTGATGCCGTATGCCAACGAGGGGTTGGAGGACTTGCTTGTCGAGCCGAGTGTGCTGCCACTGCAGGACGTGCCAGACCGGACCTTGATGGAGAGGTTGTCATTTGTGGATGACCGGGCCGAGACGTCCAGTGCCTTGGCGCCGTTCACATCGCATCTGTGCGTGCGCGGCGGGCACAGCAGTGGCGCATGTGCGAGTCGGTGCGGTGGCGCGCGGTTTCAGTTGACATGCATGTCGCATGCGCATGTTGAGGACGAGTTTGTGACTTTGAAGGAGTGTCATGCTGTCACCTTTGTGCTTAGTAACGTTTCTTAGTAACCCCTGAATCCATGCGTGGCAGCAGGTGACACTCACGTGAAGTCGCGCTGGCCAAAGTAGTTGATGATGGGGACGAAGTAGTTGTCGTAGATGCAGCCGCCCCGGTCGCCGGGGGGCGGTGGGGGCGGCAAGCGCGGAGGCGGCGGAGGCGGCGGAGACCGCGGCCTGCATGTATGAAATACATGGTGTCGAGTGCGCCGCAAGCAAGGGTAAGGTACATGCACGATGAGGAGATACCGCAACATTAATGGGGATGTTACCTAATGAAGAGAATTCCGTTCTTGCTCAAGTTGTGTTGGCTTACAGGCAGGGGATAGCTGATTAGCTGGCATCAGGTTTCTAGCTAGGCAGCCCGGATAAGCAAGGCTAGTAGGCCGCCAGCAAGTACACCAGCGAATCAGCCCTACGTTAGACCCATAAGGTTTGGCTAGAAGGCGCAAGAGCTATGGAGATAGGCAGCAGGCAGCAGAGCATGTGTGGAGTAAGCGAGTGTGTTAGTGTGTGCGCTACTCACGTGCCGTAGTTGATGCTGACCCAGGCGCCCGAGCAGCCGCTCAACAGGTTCTCGCACACGATGCTCACGCAGTAGGTGGCGCTGGAGCTGATGCCGTATGCCAACGAGGGGTTGGAGGACTTGCTTGTCGAGCCGAGTGTGCTGCCACTGCAGGACGTGCCAGACCGGACCTTGATGGAGAGGTTGTCATTTGTGGATGACCGGGCCGAGACGTCCAGTGCCTTGGCGCCGTTCACATCGCATCTGTGCGTGCGCGGGCACAGCAACGGCACGTGTGATTCGGTGCGGTGGCGCGCGGTTTCAGTTGACATGCATGTCGCATGCGCATGTTGGAGAACGAGCTTGTGACTTTGAAGGACTGGCATGCTGTCATCTTTGTGCTTAGTAACGTTCTTTTGTAACCCCTGGATCCCGGACGCGCGCACGCAGCAAACACTCACGTGAAGTCGCGCTGGCCAAAGTAGTTGATGGAGGGGACGAAGTAGTTGTCGTAGGTGCAGCCGCCCCGGTCGCCGGGGGGCGGTGGGGGCGGCAAGCGCGGAGGCGGCGGAGACCGCGGCCTGCATGTATGAAATACATGGTGTCGAGTGCGCCGCAAGCAAGGGTAAGGCACATGCACGATGAGAAGATACCGCAACATTAATGATGGGGATGTTACCTAATGAAGAGCACTCCGTCCTGGCTCTAGTTGTGTTGGCTTACAGGTAGGGGATAGCTGATTAGCTGGCATCAGGTTTCTAGCTAGGCAGCCCAGGTAAGGCTAGTAGGCCAGCAAGTACACCAGCGAATCAGCCCTACGTTAGACCCATAAGGTTTGGCTAGAAGGCGCAAGAGCTAGCTATGGAGATAGGCAGCAGGCAGCAGAGCATGTGTGGAGTAAGCGAGTGTGTTAGTGTGTGCGCTACTCACGTGCCGTAGTTGATGCTGACCCAGGCGCCCGAGCAGCCGCTCAACAGGTTCTCGCACACAATGCTCACGCAGTAGGTGGCGCTGGAGCTGATGCCGTATGCCAACGAGGGGTTGGAGGACTTGCTTGTCGAGCCGAGTGTGCTGCCACTGCAGGACGTGCCAGACCGGACCTTGATGGAGAGGTTGTCATTTGTGGATGACCGGGCCGAGACGTCCAGTGCCTTGGCGCCGTTCACATCGCATCTGTGCGTGCGCGGCGGGCACAGCAGTGGCGCATGTGCGAGTCGGTGCGGTGGCGCGCGGTTTCAGTTGACATGCATGTCGCATGTGCATGTTGAGAACGAGCTTGTGACTTTGAAGGACTGGCATGCTGTCATCGTTTTAGTTAGTAACGTTTCTGAGTAACCCCTGGATCCGCGCACGCAGACACTCACGTGAAGTCACTCTGGCCAAAGTAGTTGATGGAGGGGACGTAGTAGTTGTCGTAGATGCAGCCGCCCCGGTCGCCGGGAGGCGGTGGGGGCGGCGAGCGCGGAGGCGGCGGAGGGGGCGGAGACCGCGGCCTGAAGCAGGCAATGCACCCGGTGATTAAGCCAGGTGGCGGCACCGGCGGATGACCAAGGACAACTGTAATGTAGACCGACTGCGTGCGTCCTTGCAATTTCCATTGCAGGGATTCCATGCACCCGGCGGGCCAGCAGCAAGAGAGAGGTGCTACCGAGTGATACCAAGGAATATGCGAGGGACATGCTACGCACAACTACTGCTACCTAGCTAGTGGCCTGATGCACTCAGGGGCGGCACAATTGAGTCCAATCAGATAACTCACTGGACATAGTTGATGCTGACTGTGGCGTAGCCGCAACTCCAGACCCAATTCTTGCACACGATGCTGACGCAGTAGGTGTTGTACGACGCAGATCCGTACGACAGAGATGGCGTCCTGGACGTGGATGCCGAGCTGACGGTGCTGCCGCCGCAGGATCCAACTCGTACGACAATGGCCAGATCATCATTGCTTGTGGTCCTAGCGGACACGTCGATGGCCCTCGGAGAGGACACGCCGCACCTGGCGGTCATTAATGGAAACCAATAGGGCGCAGCAGTGCAGCAGCCAAAGCTCAGCCGCCAGGTATGACCGTGCATGCGTTCAGCTGCAGTGGCGCACGGGTGCTTTGCGGTGGTACGGTGGCAGAGTAAAAACAAGCAAGGATGTTGGGGATTGCTAGCTAGGGCAGGGCTAAGGGACACGCGAGTCGCCAATGCCGCAAGCGCGCATGCACCCACGAGAAATCAACTTGGCTTGAGCCGACGTAGGCGTTGTAGTTGTCGTAGATGCAACCGCCTCGGTCGCCGGGTGGTGGCGGCGAGGGAGGCGGTGGCGGCGGTGGGGAGGCTGCAACCAGGGGGTACACACGCACATGCGCCCACATGAGCTGGGTTGAGGAAGGAACTGTCACAACTGCCGTACTGGCTGTTAGTGTTTGCCTCGGGCATGCTAGTACATAGTACACCGCTAGCTGCTGCTGGGGCCTGCTTCTACCATGCATTGATAGGTGAAACTTCCAGCAAATGTGGCGAGCAATGCGTGGCTACTCATTGGTCGTGCTGGCAACACTAAGTAAACACAAAAGCCCGTCCGGATAGATGGCAGCTCGGTCCCGCCTGTTGTCCCCCCCCCCCCCACACACACACAAACACGCACACAGTGTCTCGGGTTTCACCGATGTGGCCATTGCGGCCGCGTGCATGCCTCGCATCGGTGCCGCCGTGGAGCGGGGAGCGGGGGGCCAGCCCCCGCCAGCCCACGGCGCCCACACATGCACACACACATGCACATGGGTTTCCAGCCCCGTGCCTTATGACACGCGATCAGCGTCTCCATAACCGCCGCCCGCCACGGACCCCATGCAGCCTAGCGATGTTTGTCTCTTCGCCGCCCCTGACTCGGCCCCCCCGTTTTCCGGGCATTCGTATAGTTAGTGGGATGCGTGTTAGGTCGCTAGGTAGCTGCACGCCGCCCCTCTTCACATACCGTTGCCATTTTGCATGCCCGTGACACTCCTGTGCTGCCGCGCGCCCTATGCCTTTGCTTCTCCCTCTCGCTTATAGGTAAGACTGGCTATGGACCGTGGACGAGACCCCGGGGATTAGGCGTGCCCGGTACACGTTGTAGCGCGTCGCCGAGCGGAGCATGGCAGCGCATGCGGGTGCACCTCGGAGACGAGGCTGAATGCCAAACGCCCGGGTAGGGGGTTCCAGGCAACATATGCGGGTGAGTATACTCAAGATGACAACTGGGGCAACATCGACAAACGCGGAGCTCGGTAACCGGCGTCGGTATTTGTTGGTAACTGCGCGCGCGTATATGGCGGAATTGTTCCGTTTGTTTTTGGGCTGAGCCCCCTGAGCGAAGCGATCCAGGGGGGGCGAAGCCCCCCAGGATTGCCCCTGTCCGTGCGTGTCGACAAAAAGTACCATACTGGCACAAACCGCGAGTGCCACGTATTATTAATTGCAATTACCTATTGTAGAAAAATAGACGGCAGGGAAAACTCGGCCGGAGCGAGAAGCGACCTCGTGAGTCCATGGACATCTTGACTTTCTTCAGTTCGCGAGTATAGCTTTCGGCCCCTAAATATCTTACATCCATGTATCAAAACATGTCGACGACAAGCGTCTTGGGGCAAGAATGTCGAAATTGTTTGCAACAGCCAAACCATGCGTCCCCGAGCCTTACATGTGTCGCGGCCCGGGATCCCGCGCCCGAGCCCGGCTAGCCGTTTGCGGTGCTTGAGTGGGATGTGGGTGAGGTGCATTTGGGATATCATGGACCGTGAAGTGGCGTGGGTAAGGTGGCGTGGCGTGGCGGGGACAGGGCATGTCGGTGCCTCGGCACGGCGTTGGCATAGTGGCCAGTCCCGCTGGATGGGCTTGCAAGGGTGCTGTTCATGTCGCCGGTGCCCATCGTCACATCCCCTTGCGCTACATGGGGCTCAGCCCATTTTCCAGCTGTACAAAGCTGACACCCCTTGTTGTTCAATACACACACAGTAACTCTGTTGACGCCGTCTGGGCTGGCTCCGTTTTGTTGTTGTTTTTCACACACACACACACACACACACACACACACACACACACACACACACACACACACACACACACACACACACACACACACACACACACACACACACACACACACACACACACACACACGCACACACGCACACACACACACACACACCAACATCACGCGCCAGCACTCGGCACTCACGGTCGGGCACCCAGGTGCATCGCAGCCACTGCTTGCAGTCGACGTAGTAGGTGCGCGGGCAGCACTTGCACTTGGACTGGCCCCACCACCGACAGTCGCTGCCGCTGTACTCGCCCGTGTAATAATTACCGGAGGAGCCTGCGTCGCATGCACAGGCATCCAACTCATTCAACTAGGCCCTGCAATGTATACGTTACTGTTACGTAACGGTTGGTAGATCGGTTCCCCCGGCCTGCCGCATATGCTCGATCTTCGCGCGCGTGGCCGTCCCTTCGCGAACCCGCCCCGACCTAGTCTGAAAACCCTTTTCATCTGCGCGGTGCAGTGTAGCATTGCGGAGCAAGCAAGGGAGGCAATTCCTAGCGCTAGGTGATTCTGAGGGATAGAAGGTGGTTCAGTCCCTTGCTTCCTGCCACAGCCGCGTGCCCCTGGCGGAGGGGCCTTGCAAGCCCTTCCCTCATCCACGCACGGTACACATGTGGCCCGATCGCACTCACACTCATCACTGCAAATGTAGTAGCAGCCAGTGTAGGAGCAGGTGCCGCTCCAATACCAGTTGCTGCTGCCATCCGTGTAGCCGCTGGGGCAGGAGGAGGTGCCCGAGAACCGCGAGCTCGACGACGACTTACAGTTGCCGTTATAGTCGCAGCCGCCGGAGCACGCCCAGTTCTGGCTCCACCACGCATGGCTGACACGCGGCAGGCCGCACGCCATCACGGCCACTGTGAGCACTAGCAGCAGCTGCTTGCGGCCACGGCCGGTCGAAAGCCCACAGGTGCGCAGGCCGCCGCTGCCACCGCCGTACCGGCGGTGGATGCCATGCGGGGGTTGGGCAACAGCAACGACGACGTGCCCTGCGTGCATGGGGTCCATCCATCCCACGCATGGAGGAGGTCATGATCATTGTTGGGGTTTCCTGATCAGTTGATTGCTGTTGCAGTTCATGGGATGGCAGTGAAGTAGCTCAAGGAGCGAGGGTGCTATCGGCAGCAACACGCAGTAACGTGCTTTCGGCAGCAACGTGCTATCGGCAGCAGCGTGCTATCGGCAGCAACGTGCTGCGGGCGGGCCAGTAAGAAGACGCACGCACACACCGAGACACTCGAAACGCGAGAGCCTGCTCATGAGCACGCCAGGATAGGCTACATAGGCAAGGCCCCAAACACCGACAACTCCACGTTCCTGGCACCACAGCGGCGCGTGCGGATTGCTGCCATGGGCGTACGTTCCCGGAGCGCCGCTAGCGTGTCCAGTTGCTTGGGCGGCACGTACGCACCGTTCTGAGGCATTGGGCGCGTGTCTTCGCCCGCTCGTGCGTCGGTCTTCGAATGCGCCGGCTCACACTGCCCCATATGTAAGCGATTGGAGAAGTTCCCGCTATGGCTGCGCTACCTACAAAAGCTTAAACGGCATCAGCGATGTGTGAATTAATGTCGCATATGTTTTACGTGACTTGCCAAAACTTGTTAGGGTACCTCGGAGCGCAATGGTATAGCGTGTTCTATGATGGTACTGGTATGCACATTCAGCTTATGCACCGTGGCCGATCGAGTCAGAGCGGCGGGCGGCCCTCGCCCGAGGCGGGCGGCTCATTATGCAGGCAGCAAACTGCCCCGCTAAGAATACGTAACGAATGCACGTAGACTCATCTACATGATAGAGTTATAGTAGCGCTTATAACCCCACCTTTCCCCGACTTGCTTAGTGTGGCAAGGAAGCTCAATTCTTGTGACCTGTTCGTGACGGTGTTCAAGCTGGTCGCACACGCTCCAGTGCACCGTATATCAGAGTTCTGCTCTTCCCGCTGGAGGCGGCCCGCCCACCTAGCTCCACTGGCGGTTCAGAAACGACCAGCGTTGCTGTTCAGGCGCTTGAGGAGTGGCTAGGGCCCTTCCTGGCCTGTTCACGCCCTTTCCAATATGCAGTGGTCCTGAGGAAGGCCGCCCACACAAACTCGAAAGCAAGCCTTGTGTGTGTGTGTGTGTGTGTGTGTGTGTGTGTGTGTGTGTGTGTGTGTGTAGCACCAAGGGGAGGGGCCCGTTACAGAACTGGCCATCCAACTTGCAACCAGCAGCTCCCTTCAACCCACAAACAAGCACATAAGCTCAAACTGGAGCTAGGAGTCACTTCCTTAACTAGCCAGCCGTCAGAAATCTCCATTCCGTCCTGTTCCCTGGCTGACATCTGCACAAAATGCACACAGGCGCACACATGGCACACACTAGATTCCAACACTACCGTACATGTGCTACCACACAGACACGCACACAATTAACATCGCGCCACACTCCCCGCCTCCTGTGCTCCAGCCTCCATGCAGTGCAGCATTGCCGCACCCATGGATAGGTCCTCTCGTGCCTTGGCCCTGCCACCTTACAACACCACCACACATCTTGACCTCAAATGAAGTTAATTGACTCCGCTCCGCCCGCCGCAATCCATGTATGCCTACCGCGCCTCGCTTCATGGCCGCCATGAGGCGCCGGACCCTTTGCCTTCATGAATGTCGTCCGCCGTCAGCGCCTTGGCGCCTCATCCCCTCGCACCCGCCTAGATCAATAATCACCTCATTTCGTGGCCGCCGCATTGGGCGGTGACACATGCATGAGATGTTGAGGGGCACGGGCTCGGGCGGGTAGCCTAAACACAGCACCACTGGCCAATCATGGCTAGGCGCGTGGCAGCCACTCCAAATACCCTCGCCTCATGCATCCCTGCCGTTGGCCACATAAAAAACGGCCTTTGCATGACGCACGGTTCGTGCCGTCACACGACAACTGAATGATTAAGGCCTGCCAGGCCAGGCTAATGCGCCCAATGCTCTCAAAATCTTCAGAGCGCTGCGGCGCCCCCAGCAGCCTCCTTGCTCTCTGAGCCTGCCAGTCGTACCAGCAGCTGGTGCCTCCGTGTACCGTACAAGATTGTGCCCGCCCGCTCCTTCGCGCTGCCATGCTCGCTCCGCTCGGTCCTCACACACGCCTGCTCTGCGTCTTCGAATCCTCTGCAGTGCTCAAAATCTACCTCAGCAACACCTCGCACACCCGGCTCCGTCCCTCGTCAGCTTCTCTCTGCCTCGCCAGTGCTCCCTTGTGCCGAAACTCATGTGTTGCTCAAATCCAGGATCCTTAGCTCGGCGCTCGTGACTTCCCCTGCCTGCGCAGTGAAACCCATCGCCTCACCGAATAGGCAGCCCGTCCATCATGCCTCAGATGAAAGTATGTGTGGACAAGCTGGGGCAGTGACCCGTTGCGCCGCAAACTGACATGCGTTCACCCACCCCGCTCGGCCGCCGGGTACTGCACTCCAATGATAGCTTTTTGTGCCAATTGCATCCTCCATGCCCTCGTTTCCATACCTTCAACAGCAACTAACTCGTTAGGCAAAGCGATAAGATTGGCCTGCCGCCGCTTGCAGCCACGATGCAAGGCCCACGAAAGTTCTTTCCTTCGTTGCGTTGCCCTCAGGGGCCTCTCGACACTGCAAGCCAACGGCCCACCTTTGGCGCTGCGCTCCATCTCCAACGCGCCAAAAAATGTATCTATACCTTATTAACTACGAACACGGCATCCCAGAAAAGGAACTAGATGTATTGTCACACCACGGTCACACCAGGGTCGAGTGGGCAACTTTCTTACGACCCCACAGACACCTCTACACAACAGGCCGACTACAGTACGGCACCCCAGCAACACGTGGTACACTTCCGTCACGAGGAGTCACAGACATGGTGGCTATGCACGGTGGCATTTGAAACGCTGCACGGACAGCCCATGCATGCCCAGTCAGCTATGAAACATCAAAGCCAGACTGACAACACAGCCGTATTCGCCAAGCAAAGAATGCAGCAACGGACTGCGCAGAAGGATTTACTTCAGGCTAGATATTGGGTTTTGGCTTTTTCCTAATATGTGCGGCAATGTGCGCATCGCCCTGAGCATGCTTTGTGGCAGCACACCACAAGACCGCATTGCACACCGCACTTCAATTGGGTTCACGGAAGCAGAACGACACGGCGCAGCAGCCGTGAAGAGCAGCCGTCCATACGCAAGACTATCATAAACACCCCGCGCACGCACAACACTTGCGCATTTGTTGCTCAGCCATCCAACCGCATCACGCAGTGCCACTGCGGGGCACATAAGCTTGCCATCGCCACAACTCATCGCGACACCAAGCCTTTAGCAACACACCCTGACACGCAGCATGCAGGTCGTGGGCACCTCGGAACCGTTACTATCGGATTAGGTCGCATGTGGTATCCCCACATGTTCACTCGTTCGTTTTTTGTACTCCGGCTTCGCCTCTCCCAGCCCAAGGGCCCGCACACCGCGCGCAAGCCGCCGTGGGCCCTCGTGTCAAGCCCACGTGACCACAGCACCCGTAGCACATTCCACCTGCCAGTTTCAAGTCCTCTCGTCGCGCCCAAGCCCAAGGTATTCCACTCCAGGTAAAAGCTATAGTCCCACAAGCATATCACAGGCCAAACACGAACCAGTGCACAAACGGCAGGGTTCCATGAAATGTGTGAACGTTCTCACTTATACACTTGTAAACATACTCGCCGGATAGCCCATTGCGAGGCATGAGAAAGACAGCACGTGAGCTGTTTCCGCTGCGTCCCTCAAGAGCTCTTTTCCCCGCTCGCTGTCTCGTATCCGATTGAAGCCGCCACCCACCTCTTTGCGGATCAATTACTGCAATAAATCTGGATCTGCTCCGCGCCATGCCGAAAGGCAGTTGGCATGGAGCTCAAGTAAAAGGCTCGAACACTGACAGCGCAACAGTGCGGGTTGCTGCAATCCAGTTTGGCAGCGCCATGTCACACGGCCTTCTTGTTGCTTGGTTGCAGTTCCTTAACAGCCCTGCGGGAGCGGGCCTTGGTACTGGTCTTAGAAATACAGACGAGGTGGCGCCACTGCCAGCGCCGACACGGTTGACTGCTGCTGCTGACTCTGGTGATTCAGGTGTCGGCTGAGCGCCTCGGCGGCGGCGGCGCGGCCCCACTGCATCGCCAGCTGCAGAGCCGCCCGCACGCCGCCACTGGCCACAAGGCGTGCACCGCCCGCCGCCAGTAGCTGCTGCAGCACACCCAGATGACCCTGGTAGGCTGCCTCCTTCAGAGCCGCCGCGCCGTCCGCACCGCCCACGTCTGCGCCCGCCGCAATCAGCGCCTCCACTGCAGCCCCACGGTTGGAAGCAGCAGCCGCCACCAGCGCGGGGCCAAGGTGGCGTGAGAGCTCCAGGGGGCGAGCGGCCAGAAGAGCCTGCAGAGCCCCCGCTTTGGGCGGGCAGTTGACGCCCGCCTGGGACCTGCCGTCTGGAAGGAACCCAGGGTCACTGATGGGGCCCCAGGCGTGCTGATCTGGCGTTGCCGGGGCGCCGTCACTACTGCCGGCACCCCAGTCATCGCTGTCAGCATTCCAATCATCGTCGTCGCCATCGCTCTCGAACATGCTCCTGGGTGCCGCAGCGCCGCCGCCGCCACCGGCTGCAGCTGCGGCTGCGCCCACTTCTGCAAACATGCCGCCTGCAGCCGCATGCCGGGCAGCCGCCGAAGCTGCAGCCTCCGCCACAGCCACCGGAAAGGGAACCGGCGGGAAGCGCGACGCCAGAGTAGAGCGTGCTGCAACTGATTTCGGGGCCGCAGCCGATGCTGGTACAGCCGAGGTCGCCGCAAGGAGCACCGACGCGGCGCCGGCGCCCTCGACCTTGGCGCCGCGGCGAAGCAGGAGCTCCACCGTCTCCGTGTGACCGGCACGGCACGCAGCCAGCAGCGGAGACGGCGGCGTAGCTGGCGGCGATGCAGACGGCAGCAGCGGCGGTGCGGGTGGTAGCATGCTGGCTCCGTCCGTACCTCTGGCGCCGGGGAACGGCAGTGTAGACAACGCCGGCAGCGACGGCAGAACACGGCTGGTCAGGGCATCCGCAGCGGCCACAGCAGCACGCAGAGCGGGAGCCCCTGGGCGCTGCGCGGTCGCCACCGTGGCGGCAAGAGCTGCGGCGGCACCAGGTGGCGGCACAGCAGGCGTCTGGGGCATGCCAGTGCCCGTAGTGGATGAAGCTGCTGCCATCAGCTGGAGAGCAACTGCCACAGACGCGGCCTGCGGCGGGCGCAGCGGCACCGCCGCCGGTGGCGGGAAGGCGCGGAGCGATCCCAGCGTGAGCAGCGAGGGCAGCGGCGGCAGGGCTGCCGCGGGCGCTGTGGCGGCGGCGCCACCGGCACTTGGCAGGAGGGATCCCATGAATGCGGCACTCGGCGGCGACAAAGCTGGAGCCGGGGGCAGCGTGCCTCGCGGAACGTGGCACGTGCCAGGCCACAGGTTCGGTGCGGCGGCTGGAGTCGCCAAGGTCGCGGCAGCGGCAGCGGCAGCGACGCGGACGCCACCGCCGAACGCAGGCAGGCTAGGGAGCGCTGGGGCGGCGGCACTGGCCGTGAAGACGCCGGCGGTGGCGGCGGCGTCGCCGCCGTCGACTTGTGCGCCAGCGTCCAGCAGCAGCTTGACGACGTCGATGTGGCCACTGCAGGACAAGACAGAACACGAGTCAGTTACGTGCGGGCGATCATCAAGTCTTTGCGAATTGCAAGTCAGCCGTGCTGGAGGCGAAGCTGGCCTTGCTCACGACTGCCAGCCCCTGCCGCAAGCTGCTGTCTGATGTTTCGTTCCTTGCACTGCACTCCATGTGGCACCTCACCTGTGCGCCGCCTGCATCAAGGCACCTGCGGGCGCCGAAAGGTGCCCAACGTAGCACCCAGAAGACGCACCGCCTGAGGGCAGTTTCCCAGCCGGCGCCGCCGCAGCCAGTGCTGCTGCATCGCCGCCAGCAATACCGCCGCAGCCGTTGCCACCACAGCTGCAGGCAGGGGCGTTGGGGTCGGCCCCGGCTCGCAGCAGCAGTTCCACCACGGGAGCGTGGCCGCCGCGGGCCGCCGCCAGCAACGCCGAGCCCAGATAGCAAGGCACAGCCGTGGCGGCGGCGGCGGCGGCCGCAGAGGACGGAGGCTGAGTCCCTGCCCAGGCGCTCTGCCCTAGGGCGACTGCAGCCGGTCCTGCAGATGACGGCAGCCGCAGCAGCAGCCGTACGGCAACATCTGCAACGCGAGCATAGCCCGCAGCCGCTGCGGCACAGAGGAGTGACCCAACAGCCGCCGCCTCGAGCCGCTGCGCCGGACCCTGTTGTGCGCCTGACGCATTGCCAGCAGCTGGCGGTTGAGCTGCCAGGGCTTTAGGGGCGCTTGTGTTGTCGCCCGCGCCAACAAGAGGGAGAAGCTCGCCGAGCGTGGCCGACAGGGCGGCGTCGTCTTGAAGGGCCGGGAAGTGCGCCCAGTCTGACGGGTCCTTGAAGCCTCCAGCTCCTGGCCTATGTACTAAGCTTTGCCCTATGGCAGAGCCCAGCGCCCGTAATGCGCTGTTGGGGCCGAATTCCGCCAATAGCGCGCGAGACACCAGGTCTGGAGAGCAGAAGATAGTTCGCGTGTGGGCCTTAAGGGCTCTGCTAGCGCAAGCGGCGCTGGAGCAGCCCTTTAAGCCCGACCATGACAGCGCCAGCAGCAGCGCCTGCGATTGCACAGCATAGGCAGGGTGAAACCGCGCAATTCGCAATTCTGCTCGCGGTTCATATCGCCACGTAACTCGATATTTCGCCCGGCTTAGGACCGTCGCGCTCACCTCGTCAGGCAGCCGCGATAGCAGCGCCTCCATCGCACCGGCTACTGGCGGAGGGGCCGCTGAAGCAGGTGGTGAAGACCAAGGTTGCTGGACTGCTGACCAGGAAGCGCATAGGATTTTAGTCGCCGGCGCCTCAGCGCTAGAGCTATACACATGCGCAAGGGACGTAGCAGCTTCTGAGCGTCCGTCGGGCGTCGTAACGAGGCGCTTTCGCTGAGAGAACGCCAGCATTCAGACTCCACGTGCTTCCGCTTTCAGCCGCGCACTGCAGCAAGCAACAATAGCTTGCTCTTGCTATATGTCCCAGAAGTGCAGCGGTCTCGGTTTAGAGTGCCCAACTGCCGATGAACTCGTCAACGCGCTATTGTTGTCAGCGCCCCTGCTATTTTACTCCCTATGAATCGCGCTCGCTACTTAGTAGCACCATTCTGAGAAGTCTTGGGCTTGGGCCAACAACCAAGCCGAGTTCTCGACCGCATGGCAGAAGCCCCCGATTGTGAAGAATGACGCGGTGTTCGATCTAACAGTAACAGTAGTCCTTATCATTAGCGTCTGAATACCACAATGTTTACGTTCCTGAAATGGAAAACCGCAACAAAATTGGCGGGAGAACAAGCGGCGGAACTCCGTGCCTTCACTTCGCAGAGTTGCTGCGAACCTTTTGTAACTGGTGTGCCGGTTTGCATGTGCCTTGCGATTACCTCACGCGTCACATGTCCTCCACCGCACAGTGCACATGCAGCGTCGACCCCTACACGCGTTAACTTAGTTAGATTCAATAACGGCACTACCACTGATACCAAAATGAGCAATCTTACTGGCTGGCAAACAGTCACGCGCAGTGCACGCTGCGCAACACCCATGGTCTCTTTCAGCGGCTTGGACCAATCAGCGAACAATTATAAGCAATGTCATGCTCGCATGCGCACCTCCATCATCGCCGCGGCGCAGGGGCCGTCGGAGGATACCCTCATTGTGGACCGCAGGCGCTTGCTCGCGAGCGCAGCAAGTGCTGCAGCAGGGGCGCTGCTAGCCTCTGCATGTGAGTGGTCAGAACACTTCTCACGGCCGGGGTGTGATGTATGGAGGCTTCTGACACAGAGGACATCCAGTGCCGAGCCGAGGCCACCGCACACTCACACCTTATTCTTGTGAGCCTGAGCCCGCCCTCGCCTGGCCGCAACGGCTGCAGGCCCCGCCTCTGCTGCATCCATTGAGGTGCTCGAGGATGTCAAGGGCGTGGGATCACGGGGCGCCCGCCCGGGTGACCTACTGCTGTTCCACTACGTGGGTAGGTGCCTGCAGATCCGTGGGTGTTGTGTACGGTAGTGGGATGGCTGAAATATGCCACTCCCCCGACATCAGCAAGGATCGGAACAGTAACCCAGTACCCAAGGGAGAGGGGGATGGGGATGGGGAGGGAATAAGGCAAACGGGGACGCGGCAGCGTTTGTGGGTGCCAGCGAGCGCCGGAGAGCGCGTAAGCATTGAGACGGATACACTGGAACAGCTGGCGTGGCGTCGACGCCCACGGCCTTGGTGTGGGGGAATTTAAACGGCCGGCGGGAAAGCGGCGGCGCTATTGTGTAGGCATTTGGAGGTACCTGATTGCCCATAGGGTGGGGGCCAGCGGGCCCCATGCCATTGATATTCGACACACCACGCAGGCACGCACCAACGCGCGTCATGTACTTCATGATCTGAACCCCCCCCCCCACACACACACACATGTCCGCCCCACCCATCTCTGCCCACACGCGCGCTCTTGTGCTGATACTGACACCCCCCTAACTCCCCTACCCCCCTTGGTGCCCCCCTGCCGCTGCAGGCCGGCTGGAGGGCTCGGGCCAGGTGTTCGACTCCACTCGCGGCGGACTGGTGGGTGAGGGCTGGGGGCCCAGGCAAGCGAGATGCTGTCCGGACGTGCCATGGCGTGTGTGTGGGGGGGGGGGGGGTCCCGTGTTCTTCAGGGGTGTGACCTGGGCGTTGCAGGGGCTGGGGCCGAGTAATTACAGCGTTGCGTTTACGCTGCAAGGTAACCAGGCGTGTGCGAGGCGTGCGGCCGCAAGGCGGCTGGGAGAGGGTATGGGTAGGAGGCCAGGCAAGCCCAGCAAGCCGGGATGGGCCGTGGTTTGTTTGGGCAAGTCCGTCGTCGCGTGAGCTGCATGATCGTTGTCGTGGCCGTCGTTGCATGGGCTTCTTGAACCCTCTCTTTCCTGGCACGCCACGCCAACGCCGCTTGCTGCCTGTCACATCCTTTGCGGTGTGTCCCCTGTGGATTGCATATCGGCTTGCTTGGCCGGACTGTCCCTTCTTGTAATGTCGCATTTATATTGGCGAGCCACACCGCCCTGCGTGCCGCTCCCCACCTCCGCCTGCAGAAGTACCGTGACGGGGGGCCGGGCGTGCTGCGGCCCGCCGCCGTCGCACTGGGCGGCGGTCCCATACCGGGCATCTGTGAGGGCCTCCAGCAGGTGCCTGTGGGGCGAGGGGCGGGTCTGGGGGCAGCTGTGTGCGGCTGGGGTTGGGGGCGGGCGACTCAGGCGGGCGATTAGCGGCGGGCGGGGTGGTTGGAGCGATTGTGGTGGAAAACAGGCGGCACCCCTGGCAGGCGGTAGTCGGTTATGGCCTCGAGCCAACCGAGGTCCAGCCCCTGCGTGGAGCACGGGGGTTGGGCGGTTGCGGGGACACGCCGCGCAGTCACTCCCTGTGACTGCCCTGCCCCACACTCGTCCGACCTCCAGCCAGCACCTGCACCCACACGCTGTCACTGCCGCCCTTTCCCCGCCTTCTTCTGCATTGCATTTCCTGGACGCCTTCCCTAGTTGCTTTGCTGGAAATGATGGAAGAAAACCAGCCTCCTCCCCGCCGCCGCCTGCTGCACAGGCCCTGACCGGCATGTCCATCGGCGGGCGCCGCACCGTGCGCGTGCCGCCCGAGCTCGGGTTTGGCGGCGCAGCGGTGGGCGCGCCGTACGCCATCGTACCGGCCGGCAGTACACTGGTGTACGAGGTGGAGCTGCTGCGGCTGTCAGCGACGGGTCCGGACCAGCTGACCAGGGTGCGAACACTGGCGGTGTGGTCTGGTGTGCTGCCGGCTTGGTGTGCGAATAGCCTGGTGACAGCGCGCTGTCTGGTGGCCCGTGGGGCTCAGTGGCCGCAGTGGTGGTGGCGGTGGCGGCGGGGTGGTGGAGTCAGCACGCACGTGGGCACGGCCCTGCCTACAGGTGTCAAAGAGCCATCGCATGCCTGCGCGCGTGGGTGCCGCATCTCTGGTCAACACCACTAGCCACAGCCCTGTGCACTGACAAGTGTCCACGCGCACCAGTGGGGGTGGAAAGGACGTGTGGGCTGCATGCCGTGCCCCGAGTAACCCAATCCCTCATGGCCAGTAGCACGCGCCGTGCGCGCGGCACGCCGCTTCCATCCCATCCCTAACCCGGATGAGCTGCTGACGTCTTCCCCAGCCCCAAACCTGACACGCCACCCCGCTTGCCCGCCGCCCGGCTCCCGCCCCTTCGTTGTTGTGTCCTCAGGGCATTGCCAAGTGCGGCGCGGGCGGCGCGGGCCAGCAGGACGAGAACTGCGGCGCCATCAGTCTGGCGGAGTTCCTGTGAGAGCGTTGACCGCAGCAGTGCAGGAGCAGCTGGAGAGTGAGACGGAACAGGCCGAGTGGGCGCGATGGGACAGGTTGGCATGGTCTCGTAGTGTGTTCCCAGAACCCAACATTTAACAAGCAATTTGTGAGGTCAAGCGAAGAGTGCGGGGCTGGTCGAAAACCCCAGTTACTGTACCGACGCGTCGGTCGCTCGCAGTCAAGCCGTATGGGCAGAGTGCGGCAGGAGCTAGAGAAGACTTGGCACTTGGACATGGAGCTGGACTGCTGGAGGGAGGCTGGGACGTAGCGGAGGTGTGCTGAGTCCGTGCACGGAGGCAGGAAGGGACGATGACACGCGGGGGGCATGTAAATTCGAATCCCTTTGCATGAAGCCAATGGCACCGTTTGCCAATGCCCACACCGCCAATTAGATGCGCGGCCTTGGTCAGTGTGGTGGCAGCTTGACATTAGGTCTTGCTTCCCGCGAACACCGCGGACACAATTGGATGTAGGACAGTGGAATGACCACAAGGGGGAATGGGGGAATGACCACGAGAATGCGACATTTGGGGCGTGGGCGCCTTTGCTCATCAACGCCGAGCGCAAACTAGCGGCGCCGGACTGTGGTCACGGACTGTGGTCCGCTGTGATCTCTCGATCTCCGTGCGGTTTTGTGCTGTGCCCAGGTCCTTTCATGGCCAGGCATATGTAATAACAAGAAACATGACACAGCCTGAGCCTTGGGCGCCGACCTAGAGGCGCGGGGTCGCCGCGCCTGTGCACTGGTCTGCGCAGCGGTTAGCGCTTCTTACGGTTAGGACTCGCACTCGATTTCGCGGATTTCGCTCCCTGGCCGAGCACGAGTCCGCAGTGCTGTATAAAGCCACAGTGTTATATCTGTGACAAACAAAACACTCAAAAATAAGCTTCTGCAAAGCTCCTCGGCACATTGGGCTCGTGCTACTTGACTTCCTGCTTTACCGACAGTGCGCGCAGCGGAAACTATAAACATGTCGGCCCTTGCAGCTTCTCACCACGGCCACGCCGCCAAGCCGCAGGCTCGCGAGCGAGCCCCGGTGCGAGTGCCGGTCCCTCGGCCCCAGCGCATGCGTGTCGTCGCTTCCGCGCAGTCGGGGCCCACGGCCCGTCGCGATGTGCTAAATGTGGCACTCTTTGGAGGCCTGGCGTCGTCCATGCTAGCGGTCACTCCCCAGCAGGCCTCTGCCGGTGAGGACCCGACTGGCCAGTGCGCACATGTGGCTGGCCGCTAGCCTCCGACACGTTGCAAGTTTAGGCTGATCTAACACAAACGGTAGTCTATTATGTCCAGCTGCATCGCATGTGTGCAACAGGGCGCTCTGAACCTCACGGCAGTTGGGTTTTCTCACCCCTTTGGTGCTTTGCCTGCAGCCACGGGCCCGGCCGCGACGCTGGAGAGTGCGTACGGTGCCTTCGGATCCTTTGTGTCCAGTGGCGACTACTCGACCCTGGACTCGTTCTTCACAAATGACACCACCTGGCTCTCCAATGTGAACGGCGGCTTTCAGGGCAAGGTGTGGGCCTTTGCTTGAGAGTCTGACAGGGTCTGACACGCCGCCCGCCGATACCGTGCCCTGGCGGGGCAAGCACATACATACACAAGCGCATATACCCCGCACGCTGGTGCCTGCACGGCATTGCATGAACATACACTGTCCTGTGTCACTGCGACTGTCCTGTGGTCACAGCGTGTTTCCTTCAGCTCTCATCACATAAACGGGTGCCGCCACGCACCACACATGCCGTGATGCCGCCGCCATTACTCGCAGGGCAAGGCTGACGTGAAGCGCTTCTTCGCATGGAACCTGGCCGTAAGTACCGTACGGTTTCTAACGTACGGGACGCCAAGCGACCGGGGCCTCTCTTTTGAGGCCCAGCTGAAACAAACAGCTGGGGTGGCAAACATGGTTACAAACGCGCAAAACCGCTTTGACAGGCGTGCGGTGTGCTTCCTGTGTATTTGCCACTTCTTCTTATTGCTATGGTGCAGCCGTAACAATATAGGTGGCTCTCCGTTCAAGGGAAACGGGGGCCGCGCCCACGCCACGCACGTCGAAAACTACCTAGTAGCCCCAGCCGTGAAACCTACCCATCCGCGGCCACCCACCCGCCGGTCACTGCCGTCGCAACATACAGGCGAACGCCGTCAGCTCCTTCCGGCCGCTGCAGTTCGTGGAGCAGGGCAACAAGGTGGCGTCCCTGGTGGCCATGGCGGGCAGCGGCAAGGTGCGCGCAGGGCAGGGCGAAGGGGGTGGGGGTGGGCGGGAGGGTGACACAGCGTGGCTTTGCATGCCGTTGGGCAGTGCATGGCGCATGCATGGCGCATGTGTTGGGCAGTGCACACGCGCAAACAGGCGCGCAAACGCACGCACGCACGAAGTACCTGTCATGCGGACTTTTGTGCATGTGCCCTCGCATTCACACCCGAAGCGCCAAACCTACCGGTACGCACCACCTGTGTGCATGTGCCCCCCATGTGCAGCGCGACTGTTCGAAGTTAACTCCCATGTGCCCGTTGTCTGTGCCCCCTCCCGTGTACCTGGCTACAACTTCGCTCCTCCTTAACTTAGTATCATGAATGTACTCCACACACACACACACACACACACACACACACACACACACACACACACACACACACACACACACACACACACACACACACACACACACACACAAACACACACTCGTTCAGGCGACGGGCCGGCCGTACGACACGGTGTTGGCGCACTTCGCCACCGTGGAGGGCGGCAAGATCACCGAGTTCAGGGTGGGTGGGTGGGTGGGGGCACACCTGACGGCAGCAGGCGATGGGATGGGCAGCAGGCGTGTGAAGGGGGCAGACAGGGAGGGCCCTAGGCAGTGGAGCAGCACAGAGGCAGGCTTGGCCCTGCGTGGGGGAACAAAATACCCGGGCCCCGGCCCCAGCCCCAGTCCAACCTCATGTGTCATGTTTCATTCCCATCCCCACACACAAACGCAGGAGGTCGCTGGCTCGGAGTGGAGCGAGGCCATGGGTGGCGTGCCCTTCCCCAAGTGATGAAGCACGGTTCAAGGGGTGCACGGTCAATGGAGCATCATTTCCGAGCGGGTCACTGTCAACGGCGTCGACTGCATGCTTGTGATTGCGCGTTTGTGTGTTTGCGCGGCCTGTGAGGGCCAAACGGCCGCGAGTCCTGCGGATCTTGGGTTGGTGTGGTGTGTGCATTGCCGTGACGGAAGGCAACGAAGAAAGGGGTCGACAGCTGGGCGCAGCATGCTGGAAAGACACGAAAGAAAATATACAGTAAAGGCACCCGCAGTCTGAGAAAATCATG
The DNA here is from genome assembly GCF_000002595.2 of Chlamydomonas reinhardtii. Lineage (NCBI taxonomy): Eukaryota > Viridiplantae > Chlorophyta > Chlorophyceae > Chlamydomonadales > Chlamydomonadaceae > Chlamydomonas > Chlamydomonas reinhardtii. The sequence continues at coordinate 1,282,340 of NC_057012.1, forward strand.
GTTCTAGTTTAGTGGTGGATGGTCCCGGGCGGTTTGGCCCGCGGGTCTTCCAGCCAATCCACGTTGCTTTGGTACCCGCTGTAAAGCTCCACTTGTCCACTGCCCCATTTAAAGTCCTCACTGCCATCCAAACTATCATACACCGTCAGTGTGCTTCTAGTCTGAAAAGGCGTTTGCCATTTGAGCGTAGCGTCAAAATGAACCAGGTCAGCTGTGCCATGAGCGAAATCAATGAGCAGAATCAGCGGTGCGCCAGCTGTGTTGTCAGCGGGAGCCAGCTGGGCAGCAGTCGCAGAGGCAGCGGGCGGGCCCGCGGGCACAGTCGGTCAGACCCACGGCCGCGCGTGCTCAAACAACCGCGCCAGCGTTCGCAAGTTTCGCTTTGCTGCACACGCTAAATTGCGCCTGCAATTTGCCCCTGGCAGGCAGCGGAGGGCGTCACTGCTAGTGCGGCGAAGCTAGTGCCTCAGATGGTGCGTGCCGGGCGGGTGGCGGCGGCGGCGGCGGCGGCGGGATGGCCAGTGGCAAGGGCCGGTGGGAACGGTGGCTGGTGGATGCAGTGGAGGGGACACAAACACGTGCCAGGGGCGGTCGGAGTCGCTCGTTGGGGTGCGATGCAGTAGAGTCAGTCAATCCTCAGCCAAAGTAGCGACTGCCAAAATGCAAACGCACGCGGGACCGCACATGGCGGCATGCAGGTCAAGGAGGCCGTGGGCGGTGTGCAGCAGAGGGTTGCGGACACGGCCGCTGGAGTGGCGGAGAGCGTTGGACTTGCCGTACAGGTAGTGGATGCGGGTGGGGCGCTGGGGATGTGTGCCATGTAAGTAGCGGGGGATCAGTTTATTGCAAACCCGACAAAACCCAGACCATGGGGGGTGGGCGGGTGCATCCAACTGTATGATTGTGGATCCACGGGCGCGGCCTTCTGCACGCCCACGCGTTTGTGCTTGATGCATGTCACCCACGGTGTGTGCTATGTGCTGCTGTGTGCTGTGCGCCGCCGCAACAACATCACAATCCACCATCATGGCAACAGGGGCTGCGTGAGAAGATCCCGTTCCTTCCCGAGGGCCAGGTGCGCGCGCGTGGGCTAGTGTGGTGCGCGTAATTGCGAGCGCGATCGTGATCGCTAGTGTGGGCGCGTGTGCGGGGCGCGTGTGCGCATGCGTGTGCGTGTGCAGGCCGTGGATGCGCTCGGAACTCGAGCCGCTGACCCAGCCCCTGCCCCTGCCCCTGCCCTCTTGTCCTGCCCCTTACTGCCCCCTACTGCCGGTGCCCCTCCTCACCCCCGCCCCCTCTCACCCCGCCGACTCCCCGCCTGCCCCCACTCCCCCGCCCCGCAGTCCAGCCAGCCGGGCAGTGAGGCGGACATGTGGACCAAGCCCGTGGTCATCCGGGATGACTACGTGGGAGGTGCGGGGTAGGGAGAGCGCGTGTGTGTGCGTGTGTGTGTGTGTGTGTGTGTGTGGGGTCCTGCAAGCGTCTTTGCCGGCTGTCTTGCGACATCTGGCCGCCGCCTCTGGTTGGCCCCCTACCTGTTGTGGCGATAGGACACACCATCTGCCAGGGTGCCACCTGGCTGCACGCGCTCCTCCCCTACATGCCGTGGCGGTAGGCCGCGGCTCCTGCCATCTGGCCATACCCTCACATAATGACCAAGTAGCCCCGATTCATCAATACACGCCTGCAACCGCACCCGCACCCGCACCCCCGCACCCGCACCCCCCGCACCCCCCGCACCTGCAGCTGGCAAGCTGAGTGGGCGTGTGGCGCTGGTCACGGGCGGAGACAGCGGCATCGGCCGCAGCGTGGCAGTGCACTTCGCGCGGGAGGGTGCGTACGAGTGGACGTGCGTGTGAGGGAGGGGGCGTGCGTGCGGGCATGTGATAAAGGGGGGGGGGGTGTTTGGGTTGTTGATGTTGTGGGTGTGGAGTCCAAGCTGAGGTGGCTGAGATGGAGGCTTGCCCAGGGACGAGGTGCCAGCTGCTATGAACAGTTGAGCATGCACACTGGAACGCTAGAACCGTTGCTGACCTCACCACCTTCCAACCTTACACCCCTCCTAGGCGCCGACGTGTTCATCCTGTACCTTAATGAGCACGAGGACGCCGCCGCCACCCGTAAGATGGTGGAGGCGGAGGGCCGGCGCTGCAGCACCATGGCCGGGGACGTGCGCGACCCCAAGGCAAGAAACTCCTGTGTGCGCTACTCCACTGTGCTGCAGGACCTTCAGGACCAGTGCCCCAGCACCTGTGGCCGCTCCGCTGTTAAACGACACGTACCCACCCATCCACCTACACACGCACATCCCGCACATGCCGCCATCCCGGCAACGGCCCGGCAACACCACGCCCACGTTCCCACGTGCCCACCCCACACGCACGTGCCGGCAACCACCCGCCCCTGCTCCACTGCTCGTGCTCCTCAACACACACACGCGCCCCCCACCCCCTACCCTGTACAGGCCTGTGCCGAGGCAGTGGAGCGCTGCGTGAGGGAGCTGGGACATCTGGACATTCTGGTGCGTGTGCCATTGCATGGGCAGGTGGCTGTGTGGCTGTGCGCCGGCCCGTCATCACCACCACTACCCACCCACCCGCCAGGTGAATAACGCGGCTGTGCAGCACTACCGCACCTCCATCACCGAAATGACGGACGCCGACATCGAGTCCACCTTTGAGACCAACATCCTGGGGTACATGCACATGGCGAAGGTGCGGAACTGTGACCTGTGGCCGGCTGAGCGCGTGTGCTGCTAGTGCGGTTAGTGCTGCTACCGTAGCACTGCCCCCGCGCACTCGCCTTTGGCTTTGTGTGGTCAGAGCTCCGCCCGCCGCAGCTACCCGGCCGCCTCGGCCCCCACCTCAGCCGCCAACATTAGCCGCACCTGCCGTACCCGGGGGCAATCACAACCCCCACAGGCCGCGCTGCCGCACCTGCCCAAGACCGGAGGCAGCGGCACCACCACCAGAGGCACCACCAGCACCACCGGCAGCCCTGCCCCGGGCGTGATCATCAACACCACCAGTGTCACTGCCTACAAGGGCCAGCCGCAGCTGCTGGACTACTCCGCAACCAAGGGGGCCATCAGCGCTCTCACGCAGGCACTGGCGCAGCAGCTGGCGGGCAGTGGTACGTCTGGGACAGGGATGGGACGGGGCGGTGTGCCCTGCTGTGCATTGGTACGGCATGTCGTGGCGTGGCGTGGCGACCACGGTATCCAGCATGCTTTTGCATTGAATATGATACACAAAAACGGCTGGTAGGTACGAAGCTTGCGGGGTGCCTGCTGACATGGCAGCGCTGCCTGCCCGCACGCACACCTCCCTCGCGTGCTTCCTTCCCAGGCATCCGTGTCAACGGCGTGGCGCCCGGCCCCATCTGGACGCCGCTCATCCCCGCCACCTTCCCGCGCACCGAGTTCCTCAACTTCCAAAAGAGCGTGAGTTTGTGTTTGAAGGTTGCCTCGGCGGCGATAATGAGTTGCAATTATGCGCATGGCTTGTGGGGCAGGGCGGGGCGAGTAGCGGGGTAGGTATGGTTGCATACCAGATCAGGAGTGCCGTATTTGTGTTCGAAAAGCATCTTGCTGAGGGCAGTCTTGTGAGGCAGTCGCTTGGTGCCGGCGCGATGCCGGTAGTCCCGGCATAATATGGTCGGTCATGCGTGTTGGCTGCCCGCTCCCACAGGTGCCCATGCAGCGCGCGGGACAGCCCTCGGAGGTGGGTGGTGGCCTGTGGAGTGCAGGCCTGCGGGGGTGGGGAGGTGTGGATACCAGCCCAAATCGAACCCAGTGCAAAAGAGCGAGGAGACGAGCGTGGGGGGTGGGGCGCATGAGGGGGTGCCGCTACGGCCGTGAGGGGCGAGTGCGCAGCACGCCCAACACTGCTTGTGCAGAGGTGTGGTGGTGGTTTGATTGGCACCTGACAGGCAGTGATGGCGCCCACACTCCCGCCTCTACTACATGCCTCCCTCGCTGGAACCCTCCGATTCCTCTAACCCGCCCCTGCCCTCCCCTCCTGCCTCCGCGCCCTCGCCCCCAGGTGGGTCCCTGCTACGTGTTCCTGGCCAGCAGCGACGGCGCCACCATGAGCGGCCAGGTGGGTGGGGGCGGTCCGGCGGTGGTGCGGTACGATGGTGTGTAACGTGCGCTACGTGTTGTTGTGCAGCCTACCTAGCTATTGACTCCTGCATATGCCGTCCGTGTAACGACGCGTGTTGTGGCATGGGCAGTTTGATGGGCGCAGCGCGAACACACACACACACACACACACACACACACACGCACACACACACACACACACACACACAAGCACACACACACACACACACACACCGTATGGACTGCACTCTCTTCCCATCCTCCCCTTCCCTGCAGGTGCTGCACCCCAACGGCGGCACACCTGTGAGCGCCTGATGGGCCCCAGCGCGTGGCGTGGGTCGGAGGAGCAGGGCGGAACGATGATGAAGATAGTGAAACGGGAGGGGGGATGCACACAGACTGAGACGGTCAATGTGCGTGTTGGTCTGTGCCGGGCGTGTCTGGCAGCAACTGGTTTTGAGAGTGGGTTGAACTTGCGGTGTGCTCATGTGCAGGCACTGACGGTTGACGGTTTGTTGGCGAGTTTGTTGTTGGTTGCGGTTGCATAGCGAGCTGCTGCTATGCAGTCAAGCATGGATTACAAGGCCGCCGCGGTGCTGCCAAGGGACCTCAAACGAGAAAGTCGCATGCAGCTCATGTACGCAAGGGTCTTCATCTCATGAAAGGGGGTGCTGTAACAAGATCTAGAAAGCCAATGGGGCTCCCCGGAGTCAATACTACACAACCAGTCAAACCGTATCAGTGGGCATACGATGATGAACAGCCGCACGCGACACCTACACGTCTTTGCACATACCAACCGGTATTGCGAGCATCGTGCTATTGTTACGCGATTGCACACCAACAAGATTGCATCCCTACACGACCGGCAAGAGACCCAACGACACATCGAGCAATCAACACCGCGCACACGGCCAGCCCATCATCTATGCCAGCAAGAGCACACACAGACGCCAAGCCACGGCCGCGCCGTCACCATGCCGGTTGCCCCGCCAGTGACCCAGCCAACCCGCATGCCGCAACCTGCCACGCAACCCCGCCTTCACCCCGCCTTCACAATCGCAAGCAGCCGACCAGCGCCGTGCCGCGCCTTCTCAAAACCGCGCCGCGCCACGCCACGCCGTGCCGTGTCGTGTCGCGGGCACCCAGGGCCAGGGGCCCTCACGCCTTCGAGGCCTTGCCAGCTGCCGGCGCGGCCGCCTTCTCCGCCTCTGACGCCGCCACCGCCGCCGCGCCGGCCGCCGCCGTGGCCGCCGCCATGTCCACACCCGCCTCCGCCGCTGCCTCCTGCTGCTCCTGCTTCTCCTGCTGGCTCAGCTCCAGATAGGCGGCCAGGGGGAGCAGGTCCTGCAGCCTGTGGGGTGCATGAGGCGTCGTGTGTGTTAAGAGGGCACAAGGACGGCAACACGTATGTGCGAGCATGTGTGTGCGCGCGCACATTGAGACACGTTTCGTATTCCAGTTTACGCCGTTGACACAAGAAGCCGCTCGTTTCAGTTCCCCTCAACCAACCGACACAAACACGGAAACAGGGTACGCGCACAGACAAACACGCGCACACAGAAACGTCACCCACCTGTGCACGGCCGCCTTGAGGAGCAGGAAGCAGGCTGCCAACGCGAGCGGCACCTCCACCACCTCCCGCCACCACCGCGGCGGCACCAGCACCAGCGCCACGTTCTGTACAGAGGGCCGTGAATGCGTGTGCCGAGACGGTTCAACGCGTGGGCGGGCACGCGCTCGTAGCTTCCCTTCTTCTCACGCGCGCGCGCACCCACTCCCAGACAAACACACAGCAGCAGCCCACACATTTCCCTAACAAACATGTGTTGTCCTGCGTCTTTGTGTCCTATTCGTTTTCTTTCTGGGAATGGTTGAAAGCAACCCTCTTCGTCTCCTCCCCGCCATCGCCACCACCCTCCCACCTGCACGTACTCCAGCAGTCGGCCCGCACCCAGCAGCGCGGCAAAGGGCCAGCCGTACGCAGCAATACTGGCAGACATTAGCCGACCCGAGCTGTTGGGGGAGTGGGTTGGGCACAGGGATGGGAATAGGCGCGTGGGGCGCGTGAGCATGAATTTGCGAGCCTGCCTCCACCTAACCTTGCGCCGCCCACCTCTCCCGCGAACCCGTACGCCCCGCACCGTCCCGCCGCGCGTGCCAGCCTCCTCGCCCCTGCAGCAATCTAAGCTTCAACCTGCTAGAACACCGCATCCCCTCACTGCTATCATGTCGTGACCCCGCCCCTGCGCCCCTGCCCCCTGCCCCTGCAGCCCCCGCTGCCTCACCGCTCCAGCGCCTGTGTGCCCACACGCCCCTCCAGCACCGCCACCGGCAGCGAGGCCTGCGCCGCGGGCGTGTGTCGTGTCGGGGTCAGGTGCGGGCACAGGCGTCACGAAACCAGGCCATTGGTGCATTCACGCGGTGATGGCAAACACACACACACACAACTACGACACGAATCTCGTGCAATCCGCTGGCCTCAAAGCGCAACTCAAGGCATGGGGCGAGGCCCCGCGACCCACCCGCGCCCCTGACATTTCCTCCATACTCCCACACAATACCCAAAAGGCCCCCCACCCACCCCTCATCCACCCCCTACCCCCCACCTAGCCCACACACACACACATACCCTACCTGTATGCGCATCAGCCGCGGCAGCGCCCAGAAGGCCGGCAGCACCAGCAGGCACAGCCCCTGTGAGTGTGTGTGTTCACGTGGCAGTTGTGCGGCAGTGGCAATCGTGGCAGTGGCAGTTGCGGCAGTGGCAGTCGTTGTTGCGCAGTTGTGAAGTTGTGACAGATGGCGTTGTCAGGGATGGCATGCGCTATGCAGCATAACCCAGTGCCTCGCACGCGGCCTCACACTCGCCCGCCCCCACACCACTCCGCGCCCGCATCGCACGCACCTGCAGCGGCAGCGCCCGCATGTTGATGTTCACGTCCACCCACCACACCCGCCGCAGCATGGCCGCCACCGCCGGCAGCAGTGCGCCGATGTCGCGCACCGCCGCCGCCAACGCCGCCCCCAGCCCGCCGCCCTCGCCCTCGCTAGCGCTACTGCTGGTGCTACTGCTGGCGTCGCCGGCGGCTGCGCTGCTACTGCCGTCCGCAGCCTTGGCCTCCGCCGCGCCGGAGGAGGTGGCGGCGGCTGTAGCGCCGTTTGCAGCATTCGAGGCCGGAGTGGAGGCTGGGGTGGGTGTCGAGGAAGGCGAAGCGGCCGCGGGGGAGGGAGGCGAACCGGCCGACGAGGAGGGAGACGAAGCGGGCCGCACCACGCCAATGCCCAGGTCTGCTAGGGCGTCCGTCGACTCTTCCAGCTGCGTGGCGCCCGAGTTGCCCGCCGCCGCCGCCGCCGCCGCCGGCCCGCCTGGAATCAGGGCGGGAGGGGAAATGGAAAGGCACGCCGATGAAAGGGTGAGGAAGCAAGGAAAGACGCGTCACAAAGCACTTGAGCGCCGGCTGAAACGCTGCGGGCCACAGCCGTGGCTCATTGACGTCCTAGTGCTTGATGCCCTATACTGCTTTATGCTTTCCGCATCCATACTTGCACTGGATCTGAATTGTCCTGAGTCACAAAGCCCACCCCGACAATTAGCACATCCAACTGCACCCGCTTTTGCTTTACCAAAGCGACCGGTATCCCGCAACCCCGTCCCGGGTCCATTGCACCCTGCCACCCACCCTTGTTATTGCCAGCCGCCGCTGCTGCCGCCGCCGCCCGCGCCGCCGCCGCCGCCAGAGCCTGCTGCGCCTCGGGCGGCCGCAGTTCCGGCGGGCAGCAGATGAGGGTGGCGGTGGTGAAGGCGAGTGTGTTGAGGGCGATGGAGGCGGGCAGGCTGATCAGGAAGAACAAGCCCACAAGCACCTCATAGCCTGTGTGGCGCGGGATGACGGGATGGGAGAATGAGTAGCTGGTGCAAGAGAGTGTTGTGGTAGGGGCCGGCAGTCGTCACCTCGGGCTATCGTCCTGCGACCTCTCGTTGGCGCCCTTAGGGAGGTCCGTTCGGTGCCTGTCAGGGCTGTGGAATGCACCACCCGGCCCCGCCGCCATCGCCCTCATGGCCGCCCCCGGCACGCACCCGGGTGCGCCCGCATGAAGCCGGCATCCAGGAACAGCCACCAGGGGTTGCCGGCGGTGGAGGTGGGCGCCGCCAGCAGCACCTCAGCGGCTGGGGGGCGGGCGAGGGGGGGAGGTGAGGTGAGGGAGGTGGAGAAATAGGTGGCGGCGGTGAAGATGGGGGAGCAGATTAGGAAGTACGGGAGGCGAAGTGAGGCACTGGGGAAGTGGGTTTGCTAGGCAGGGCAAAGGAGGGAAAAGGCGGGTAGGTGGCGAGACGACGCAACGCTCGTGCCTGGCTGTACTTCGCTACACACCGCACCGCTGTCGACGCCGCGCGCGATGCCAAACACTGCCCTCAATCCCTCCTTGTCTCCCTGCCCTGCGTGGGCAGTCTAACGATGATGGGACATATTCGTTGGGCTGGGCCATATCATCCCTCCCCCCTCCCTCCCCCCTGTGCTCCGCTAGTTCGGCTTGGTTTGGTTTAGGTTGGGCTGGTACCCCCCTCCCTCCCTGCCTCCCTCCCTGGCCCACCATGGTTGGTCAGGCGCTGCACCACCCGGTGAAGGCAGAACGCCGCCGCGTCCTTCACCGCGTACAGCAGCAGCACCGGCAGGAAGTGGGACCGCAGCAGACCCGCAACTCCACCCAGCAGCCGGACAGCGCCCACACGCGGCGGCGGCGCCGCCATCTGCGCCGCCGCCACCGCCACCGCCGCCGCGGCCAGCTGCGCCGCCGCAGCCTCGGAGGCCGCGCCGGCGGCGCCAGCCGCCGCTGAAGACACCGCGGCAGACCGGGCGATGTGGTGGGGGTCGTCTTCGTCGCTGCTGCTGTCGGCGGCCGCAAGGTCGGAGGGCCCGGTGCGTGTGTTGACCATGTTACGGCCGGCGGCCAGGCCGGGCGGCACGCGGTTGTCGTAGGCGCTCTTGAAGGGGTCTGTGGGGAACTCGCCGCTGCCGCTGTTGAGCGTGTTGCCTGTGGGGCCGCCGGTGTGAGGCGCGTGGCTGCTACTGCTGCTGCTGTGGCTACTGCCGGGGCCGCTGGTGGGTTGGCTACTGCCGGGGCTGCTACTGCCGATGCTGCTGCCTGGGCGAGGCGAGGCCTTGCCGGATGCTGGGTGGTGGGGTTGACGGCGGCCCCAGAAGGGCTGGCGCGCGTCGGAGCACGAGGGAGAGGGAGAGGACAAGGAAAAGGAGGAGCAGCAGGCAGCGGCGGAGGTGGCCGTGCGCGGCGCCGCCTCGGCCGGGGCAGGTATGCGGCTGCTCAGGCCCTGGGCCCCGGACCCGGCAGCAGCAGCTCCCCGCTGAACTCCTGAGCAGGGCGCCGGTCGCCAGCTCAGGCCGCGGCTGCCGCCCAGCCTGCAGGAGCGGGGCAACATGTGTTCGCGTAAAAGGAGTGAGCAGCGGAGGAGGGCCGGGTTGACTGTGAAGGAGTTGCGCGGGGCGGGTGACGAGGTGCGGCGGGTGCCTTGGCGGCCAGGCCGTTGGTCCCTGACACCCAGCCCACACCTCTAAAGCATAGCCCGCAGCTCACCCTTGCGGAATAGTGGCCATGCGAGCGCAACAGCGCAAGGAGCTCGCCATCGCGCTGCGCCGAGAGTGCATCCCGGAAACCCCCTCCAGAATCGGCGACCGCGTGAAGAAGATGTCTGCAATGTATTGATGATGATATGCAGACGATCCATTGAGCTGCCCACCCCGCTGTGCGTCGGCGAATGCCTGCATCACAACGCCCAGTCTCGCTCCCAAAACTATACAGGATGCGAACCTGCTATATCATGTATGTGACAAGACTTGAAGAGCTACAACAAAAGGGCGGTGCGCGCTTTGTCGGAGCCGATTCCAGCCCTCGAGGACTGAACACAACAAGCGTTGACACGAGGTCAGCAACTTTGTCAAGCAGCGGCGATGGTCAAGGGTACGTAGTGGTCCTATCGCGCATTATTTGACGAGACCGGTAGGGCTTTGACTTCGCCGTCTGCGTCATCTGGCCACACGCCCGTCCCCGCCCCGCCCCGCCCGTTCCCGCCCCAAGTTCCGCAGTGCGTGCACGTTGGCTATCGTGCGTGCCACCCCCAGTGCCATCCCTGCCTTCCCGTTCCGCTCCGCGCCAGTCCCTGCACGGCACCAGCTTGCCCCCGCCCCCAGCACCCAGCAGCCCCGCTCACGTGAACTGCTCGCAGACGCCAGTGGTGACACTGCGCTCCGACTGCTAAGTCTTGCCGCCGACGGGGCCGCCAGCCGTGCCTCCGGCCCCTCACAGCAGCTCCAGCCAGGTAGCCTCCCCGTTGCCCCCGCCAGTGACGCCACGGTACTCGCCCGGCGCCATGAGCGAGAAGCGCCAGCGCGCAGTGAAGCCGCCACCAGGCCCTGGCATGCGGCATTGTGATCTAGGACAAGCAAGAGCGGCCCTGGCATGCACGGCCCGCTGCCCATGGGCGCGACAGCGTTGATTCATTCTCAAAGCATGAGCCCAAGCAGCTACCTAGTGAGTGGCACAACCACGAGTGTAGGCCAGGTGCAGGCCAGGAATCCCGACTAGCGGGATAAAGCGGTTTGCTCCAAGGCAAGGGTCGTGTTGCGGGTTCCTGACTTCCTTCGTGCCGGGCTGCCACGGACTCGGTGAAGGTGCGCATATGCTGGACATCGCACCCCAGTCGAAACAGCAGCGCCGGTAGCGGGAATACGATTACAGCGGCACATCCCGGTAGCGCCACCGAACGGCCCCTCCCTTTGTCCACACAATCACCAATTCCGCACAACACCTACCCTTTCCTCACTCGCCGTTCGCACCTTCCAACCCACTGACCGTGCCTTCCTGCTCTCTCTGGCTCTGCGTCTGGCAGCCAACAGAACATAACCACAAAACGCGTGCATGCAAGCAACCCTTCGCAATTCGCCCACACAAGCACACACCTGCAAGCCCGCCCCCAGTGCGACCAGCGAGTCCTAGCCAAGTGCGACCTCCGAGTCTTTCCTGCCGCCGTGCAGTAACCACTTCCTGCCGCCGTGCAGTACCAACGTGCGGTTTAAGTCCAACCAGCGCCGCACATGCTCACTAAGCAGGTCGGCCCCCGGCTCCCTAGGAACTGACGCCCCATACGGTATGACCCAGCCGGCCACCCCAAACGCCTGAGCGCCCACTGATGAGTGCTGGTCCGCCAGAGCCCCCGCTGCGGCCACGAAATCGCAAACGCACCTGCAGCCGCAGCACCTGCAGCCGTGCCTGCCACTGCGCCCGCCTCCTCACCAGTGCACCAGCCCCTGCATCCACGCCGCCGCTGACCCCGCCGCCACCGCCGCCACCGCGTTGCCCAGCGCCGCGCCCGCCACGTCCGCCGCCGCCCACGCCGCCGCAATCGCCTCCTCCTGCCGACCTCCTCCTCGCCGCCTCCCTCTCCCTGCCCCTCCCCCCACCCCTGCTCCCATCCCCCTCCCCTCTCCCACCCCCGCACCCACGCCAACCCCCACTCCCGCACCCACCCCCACTCCCGCACCCAATATCGGCCCTCCTTCCGGCCCTTCTTCCAGCCGCCTGCCGCCCAGCGCGTCCAGCTCTGTCAGCAGGTAGCGCACCTCCGCCTCGAAGGCCAGCCGCCGCTGCCGCCGCCGTGCGGTCCACAGCGCGCCCGCCTCCAGGCAGGTGCCGGCAGCTGCCATCCAGCGGTCGCCCGGGTACAGGCGCCAGGCCAGGCAGGCGCGAGCCAGCGTGGCCACCGTGAGGAGCGACACGGAGGAGGAGGAGGAGGCTGACGAGGGGGTGAAGGAGGAGGAGGAGGAAGTGCGAGGGCCGGCGCGAGGCTGGCTGTCGGGTAGCTCGGCGGACGGCTGGGACGCATGGGGGCGCTGCCACTGCGGCGGCGCAACCACCGCCACGTCGCCGCTGGTGCTACTGCCGCTGCCGCCGTCCATGCTAGCTGACATCATGCTACTGCCGCTCATCATCGCGCCGTAGTATGACCCAGCTGCAGCGGCGCCAGCGGCAGTAGCCGCGGCCGCTGCCGATGCTGCCGACGACGCCACAGTGACACCAGACGCCGCCGCCACGGCAGCGGCGGCCTCGACCCCCGCCCCCACCTCCGCCGCCCCCGCCGCCGACTCCTCCAGCCGCCGCCCCACCGCCGCCAGCACTGCGGGCAGCCAGGGCGGCGGCGCCGGCGCGCCGGCTCGCAGCAGGCCCCACAGCAGCATGCCCAGCTCCTGCTGCCTGCCGCCGCCGGCGCCCACCATCAGCTCGGCCAGGAGCTGCCGCTGCATCTCCACACCGTCCTGCATGGGGCGTGCGCGGGAGGTGAAAGGACACGGATCAGCATGCGGACCGACGCCTGGACAAGGAGGACGAAGTAGTGACATGCGGCAGTAGCCATTTGTTACTTGTATTTGCCTTCCCGCTCCCCCACACAAATGCACACCTGGATGCGTTCCAACTCCAGCGCTGGCACCATCTCGCCATCACCACGATCACCAGTTGCCGGGCAGCCGCCCCCAGCAGCAGCAGCGGCGGCCGCCGCCGCCGCCACCGCTGCGGCCGCTGCTGCTGCCGCCGCCGCGCCCTGCTGCCTCATGAGCAGCTGCGCGTGCAGCTGCGTCAGGCGCTGCAGGGCCTCGGGCGGAGGGCTCACGCCCGCCACCGCACACGACCACAGCACCAGCACCACGTGTTGGGGCCCCACCGCCGCCGCGGCAGTAGCACAAGCGCCACCAGCAGGAGTGGCAGAAGCGCCGGCACCGGCTGCTACAGCCACCGCGGCCTCGCGCTCGATGTACCGCAGGGCCGCGGACAGGCAGGCCTCTGACAGGGGCGTGCGCATGCGCGCCCAGCCCTGCAGCAGCATGGACAGCGTGCGCGGGTCCAGCGTACCATGCGCGGCGGCTGCAGCAGGAGCAGCTGCGCCGCCAGCGGCTGTAGCGGATGTACTGGCGATTGCATTGGTGTAGCGCACCGCGGTCTGCGTGGCGGCGTCGGCCAGCGCCACCCACGCCGCCGGCGGCCGGGCACTCCGCTTCTTGAGCAGCTGCGGCAGCGCCCACACCTGCGCCGCCAGCAGCGCCGGCTGCAGCGGCAGCGGCTGCGCCTGCAGCGCCGCCGCCACCGGGTCCCGGCCTTGCCCCTGGCCCTGCGCCTGCCCCTGCCGCCCCGTCAGCTGCTGCAGCAGCTCCATCTGCTGCTGCAGCTGAAGCCGCTGCGCGCGAGGCAGCTTGGCGAGCACAGCCGCCATGCCGCCGCTGCCGGAGGCGGCCGCCGCCGCGCGCGCCGCCGCCACGGCGTCGCGGGCCTCCAGCAGCGCCGCGGCGCGCTCCCAGCCCGCGGCGCCGGCGCGCAGCTGCGGCGCACTGGCGGCGGCGGCGGCGCGCACCCAGCGGGAGGGCAGCGCCAGCCCTAGCCGCGCCGCCGACCAGAGCATGAGGCTGAGGCCCAGGGGGCTCATGGCGGGCAGCAGGCGGGCGGTGGCGGCGGCGAAGGCGGCGGTCCAGGCGGAGGGTGGGCGGTAGGAGAGGCGTGCCAGCGCCCACGTGAGCGTCACGGCGGCGTGCGGGCCGAAGGACGGCAGCTCCTTGCGGCACACCTGCGCGGGTGCAAGTGGGGCAGAGTGGCTCACATGAAGGAATGGTAGAGGAGTTTATCAAAAGTGTGACGGCATGTGCTCGAATCCCAACACCACGCCCAGCCCGATACCCACCTCGGTGAGGCACACCATCCACGGCAGCGGCGGCCGGTAGCCCAGCCGCGCCAGTGAGCCCGCCGTCATGGCCAGAGCCTGAGCGCCGTACGGCCGAAGACCGGCAGAGGCGGCAGCGGCGCCGCCGCCAGCGGCGGATGCGGCGGCCGCAGCGGCCGAGGCCCCGGAGGCGCCGGCGGCGGGCAGGAGCGCCAGCGACAGCCGCCGGCCCGTGGCGTCGAGGTACGCCTGAGGGGTGCCAGTGCAAGCAGAAATCAGGACAAGGATAAGGACGCAATCCCACGCCCCGATGCGCAAAGCTGACGGCGAGCACCCGCATCCCAGACTTTCAGCCTGACCCGCACCATCGCGGCATCCAGACTCTCCCGGCCCATCCCGGCCCATCCCGGCCCATCCCAGCTCATCCCGGCCCATCCCGGCCTATTCCGGCCTCTCCCGAGTCCCTTCCCCAGTCCGGCCGCCGTGCCCGCACCTGCAGCCAGGCCTGGCTGGGCCTCAGCTGCAGCGCCGCCAGCGCCCACAGGCTGGTGGCCAGATGCTGCGGCTCCATGGCCGGAAGCGCCCGAGCCAGCAGCGCCAGCAGAGCCTTGGCGCGGCCGCGAGCCCACAGCCCACTGCCGCCGCCGCCGCTACCAGATCCGGCATCCCCAGTGCTGCTACTCCCGGTGTTGCCGGTGTTGCTGGTGGTGGTGGTGTTGGCACCGCCCGCCCCAGCCGCCACGTGGCCGCCGGCTGCGTCGCTGAGCCACTGCTCCAGTTCCTCCACCGCCGCGTCTGCGCCCACAGCCTTCGGCGGCGTGAGTGTTAACGCAGCAGTGCTGGACGCAGCTGCTGCCGCCTGGCCACTGACCGCAGCCTCAAAGCCGGCGGGGCGGATGGTGATGCCGTTGCGAGGCGCGCGTGCCGGCCTGCTGCTACTGCCGTTGCCTTCACTGCTGCTGCTACTGCCGCTCGAGGTGCTGGCGGTCAGCGAGCTGGCGATGCGCTCCGCCCGCTGCCGCTCCTCCTCTCGCTCCTCCTCCTGTTCCGTCTCAGCCTCCTCCTCTGCACCGGCCTGGCTGCTTGCGCCTGCGCCGGACCGCGCACTGCCAGGCGGAGCTGGCGGCTGCGGCTGCGGGGCGCGGCTGCTCCTCGGCGCCAGGGCGTTGAGACGCGCCAGCCCCCACACAAACATGCTGCAGCTCTGGCCCGACACCTGCACACCAGCGTACCGTACGTGTCAGCACACACGTTTCAGCAAACACGTGCCAGCGCACACGTATCAGCATGCGTGCACTGGTAGCATACACGCGCGTCGCAGGCGAGCAAGGGGGCCGTTCAGTCTCGGTGGCCGCGGCCTCCGCAACAGGCAGCAGGCCAGGCGGCACACGTAGAGGCGTCCTACCCTCTGGTGACGCACACCGCCCTCCGCCCCAGACCACCCGCCCCATGAACCCCCCTAAGCCGGGCCTGGTGCTATCCACAAGCCACAGCACCCCCTGGGCTCGTGGTTGCTCTTCCTTCTCACCTGCCGCTGTGCCGCCGCCGCCACTGCCGCCGCCTCCGCCTCCGCCTCGGCTTGCAGGAAGGCGTCCGTAGCCGCATCCACCCAGGCCGCACCCGGGTGTACGCCGAGGGTTGCCAGCGCCCACACGCGCTGCGCCACATCCAGCGCGCACGCGCTGGCACCCGTACGGGCGCCGCGCCAAAAACTGCCGCTGCTGCTGCCGACGTGCGGCTGCATGTCTGCCAGGCAGGCGGCGGTGAGGCGATCCAGCACGGCGGCGCGGGGCACGTAGCCCAGCCTCGCCACCGCCCACAGCGTCAGCGACAGCCCCTGCGGCGTCATAGCCATCCAGAGCGGCACCTTTGCCTCCACCTCCTCCTCCGCCTGCTCCTCATCCTCCTCCTCTTTGTCGTCGGCGCCGCTCTGCGGGTGGTGCTGGTGGCGGCACAGCTGTGCGGCGCGGCGGCACAGGGCGCCCAGCAGCTCGGGCCGCGGCCGCACACCCAGGGTGGCCAGGGACCACAGCACGCCCGACACGTGGCGGCCCTCAAACTCCTGTGCGTGTGTGGGGACATGGGGGCGGGGAGGGGAGGGACCGTCCTTGTCAGCGCGGTATAAGATCTGGGTACCCTGCCCTGCCACGCACGCGTGCACGACGTCATACCTGACCACGCACGCAATGGTGGCAACCCCGACACATGCGCACCACCATACGCCCCCTGCCACACACGCACACACACACACACACGCACATACCCTGCTTCATTCCCCGCCCTGCCCTTCCGCACCTGCAGCCGCGCCTCCACCGCAGGGCCCAGCAGCCGCTCCAGCCACTCGCCGTCCAGCCAGCCCGCCTGCAGCCCGCGCTCGCTGTAGCGCGACGCCGCCTGAGGCTGAGGCTGTGACTGCCCCTGCGGCTGCCCCTGCGACGCCGACTGAGGGCTGAGCGATGGTGGCGACTGGGAGGAGGGCAGCAGTCGGCTGCCACCGCCACCGCCACCACCGTAGTACGACAGCTCCAAGGCATCGCCGTACCCGTGCTCCGCCGCCGCGCCGTACGCGTCGTGCTCGTCGTACGACTGCGAGCCGGCCCAGCCGCGGCTGCCGGGGCTGCGTCCCACGAACCCCGCGCCCACCTCGTCCTCCCCCTCCCCATCTGCCTCCTCTTCTTCATCGCCCTCATCGTAATAGGCTCCCTCCTCTCCGTCGCCCAGGACCCGCCCGCGTCCAGGCCCGGCGGCGGCGTCTGCCCCCAGCCCGCCCAGCAGCCGTGCCAGCGCGCGCAGAGCCATGGTCAGGTCCGCCGGCGCCCAGGCGCCCGTCACGGCGCCGCTCCCTCCTCCCTGCGCCCCTGCTGCTGCCTGAGACTCAGCCGCTGCTGTTAATGTTGCACACGCAGGCGAAGCCCACGCAGGCGAGGACGACGAGCGGGAGGGCGCGGGCAGGGCGGCGCAGGCCCGGCCCAGGCCGCGGACGAAGTCGCCCAGGGCCAGGCGCTCTCCGGCGCTGAGGCCGCGCGGGTCCGCCACCAGACGACTGGCGGCGTGCAGCGCGGTGGAAAGTAGCCGAGGCGTGAAGGCGGGCGGCGACGAGTAGGTGCTGGCGTTGCTGCTGCCGCTGGCGCTGCCGCCCGCGGCTTCGCTTGCTGCCGAGTCGGAGGCGATGACTGCGGCGGCTGCGGCGGTGGCGGCGAGGCGGCAGGCTTCTGCGTGCGCCTCCTGGTGCTGGAGCAGCACGTCGCGCAGGGCCTGCCAGGAGGGCGCGTCCAGGATGCGGTGCAGCAGCGCAATGTCGGCACCCACATCACGAGGGCCCCACGAGGCCGCTACTGCCGTGGCCGCCGGCGCGGCTGTAGCAGGGGCAGCCGTGGAGGCGCTGGTCCCGGAGCTGCTTCTGCTGCTGCTGCTGGTGCTGGGTTGCCCAGGGCTGTGGGCTGCGGGCAGCGCGCTTTGCCGCCCATTGAGAGCAGCGTCGCGTGCAAAAGCCTGGCCGTTGCCGCTGACATTGCTGCCGACGCTACCGTTGCCGTTGCCGGCCCCAGTAAAGTAATTTTCCGAAGCAACTGAAGCTTCCGAGGCAGCTGCGGGGCCAGCAGCGGGCTCGCGATGTGTGTTCTGACCCAGAGGCGTGGGCAGAGGGTCCGGCTCCGCCACGGTTGCGTGCTGTGAACGCGTCGACGGCACAGCCGGGGCCTCCGCGACGCATCTGCGGGAGCTCCCCGTCGCTAACCCCTGTGGTTCAACATGATGTAGCAAATGTTGATTAGAGGACTCGGCGAAGAACGGACCAACCAATGCCAGCGTTCTCTCCCCTTGACTGAACTCACCGGCCATTGGGCGCTTGCGAAGACAGGCGCAGGCTGCCCATGAAGAGAGGTTCTGCATGTAATTACAAGATGGGGGCGCCATACTGAAACGGCATGCTTGCAGACTGGGTCGCTTCGCTTAGTTTGCACCGATTTCAGGGATCTCCGATGCATTATCGCCCGAATACCTTGAAGATAGCAACGCCGTTTGTGGGCTGGCCAGCGGCCCGCTGGGCAGGCTGGAGCTGGCGCTGGTTGAGACCTGCCCAGCGCAAGGCCGCATTCTATGGTGTGGTGGAAGCGGCACAACATGCTGGGACTGGACCCAAGACAATGCACTTGATGCAGGGCTCGCCAGCCCCGTCCTCGCCAGGCCAGAGCCGGCAGAAGGCAACATTGTACAGAACTTCTGCGCAACGCAGATCTTTCTATGCTAAAATCATTTTCATTTGAGTAGCATCATAAGTCGCAAGATTGAACTGCTTAACAAGCGGCGCTGGACGAAAACATCGCTCTGTATGTCCCACGCCTCCTTAGTTATGTAAAGCTGTTCTAGTTGGTGGTGTTGAATATTCAAGTAAATACTACTGTTACGGTGCCGTGAACTGAACTCGGCTGGATCGTCAGCAATTGGCTGCAACAGTCGTGCTAGTCCGTCCTTTACCTGCTTTCATAATTCAGTGTAACTAGATGGTGTAAAAATAAACGTATGAATGTACCTAGGGGGCCTGACTAGGCCGAGCCCGCGATCACCGCTGCTGGCGCGTAGCCCTTCAACTCGACTCTCGATAGTCCCGAGAGTCAGCACATTTGACCTAGTGGCTACCACTGTGGCATCACTCCTTATCATCGCTTCCCTTGCGCTGCTCGCCTGGCCCCTAAAGGCTTCCTCATCGTCACTTTCCCGCGTCGTGCTCCAGCACTCTGCTTCAGTGTCCAGCGATTCTACTGTGACGCAAGACGGCGTAGCAGGCTCGACGTCAGCCATGCTAGCATCGGTGACCCCAGGCGCTGCGGCTGCACCCACGAGCGCAGGCTCCTTCGTTGCAGCCGCACGCCCGCGCATCATCCTCTTCGGCGACAGCCTCACGGAGCGCGGGTTTGACCAGCCGGGCGGCTGGGCGGCCTACATGGCGGCCAACTACACGCGCCGGGTGAGAGGGAGCGGGCAGAGGCCTGCGGGGAACTGACGGGCGAAGGCCGGGGCATATTACGGTGTGGATCTGATCGATGAGCGGACACAGCTGTCACTGCGCTTGCAGGCCAGGCTGCATGCCGCGCATGTGCACAGGCGGGGCGCACACTCACACGCGCGCCTGCGTGTCACCAGCTTCAATGGGTCCCACCCATAATGCGCCACGGCTCCCATGGCTCCGCCGCACCACTAGACCGTTTGGCGCCATGGAGTCATGATGACACGGTAGCTGTCAGTCTGCAGTGCCACACCGCACCGCGCACACCCACCTAGCACGTCGCTGTCTCTTTCCCGTCGCCCTTCCCCCACCCATCCGCCACCCTCCACATGTACCGCCCGTCCCGCCACACCACACACACGCACACACACACACACACACACACACACACACACACACACACACACACACACACACACACACACACACACACACACACACACACACACACACACACACACACACACACACACACCCCACTACCACCACCCCCTACACGCCACAGGCGGACGTGGTGAACCGGGGCATGTCGGGCTACAACACGCGCTGGGCGGTGCAGGTGCTGCCCTACGTGTTCGGGCAGCCGACCGCAAGCGCCGGCAGCGGCGGCAGTGGTGGCGGTGCTGGTGCTCTGGCGGGTCAGGTGCTGTTCGCCACGCTGTTCTTTGGGGCCAACGATGCAGCGCGGAAGGAGGGGCCAGAGTGAGTGGGCCGCAGGTGCCGTAGCTCTGGTGCGTATTGTCTGGCTGCATGCAGGATTGCAGGCTTGCCCCAAATACAATCGCGCGGCTACTGGTGCTGCTACGTTGCCATTTACGCCGGGCCGAGCAGGCGCGTCTGCTTGTTTGGACATGTGGCGGGTGTTTACATCTTCCGCTTCTCCTTACGCTGCGCGACTGCGCCCGCACCTGGCCGCAGGCACAGCGCGCGGCAGCACGTGCCGGTGGACGAGTACGGCCGGAACCTGCGGGAGATGGTGTCGTACATGCGGGCCACGGGCATCAGCCGCATCCTGCTGCTCACGCCGCCGCCGGTGTGGGCGCCGGGGCGGCGGAAACACATGCTCTGGGTGCGTGGCGCCAACTCGATGTCTCTTGCCACCAGCGTGACCGATGTCGTGTGATAGATAAGAGGGGGAATAGAAGTGGAGCCGGTATACGCGAGGAACGTAAAATGTTTACGTTGACACGGGGTCTGCAGTGCTCTGAGCGGCTGCTGCTTGTGGTGTTTCCGCAGCCGCATTGGCCTGACCCTTTGCTTTCCCCTCCACCCTACCATGAACATCCCCATTTGCCGTTCCGTTGTTTGCCCCTCCTGCTTGTTGCCACGCAGCGTGTGGGCGAGGCGTCCAAGGACTGGCCTCTGGACCGCACGCAGGAGGCCACTCAGCCCTACGCTCGGGCGGCGGCGGAGGCGGCGCAGGAGCTGGGAGTGCCGTGCCTGGACCTCAACACGCTGTTGCAGCAGGTGCGGCGGGGGGGGGGGCGGTTGGGCGGGGCCAGGGGGGGGGGTGAGGAATGATGTGGGTGCCGGGGGCTTTGGCATGATGGGAGTAAGCGCAAATGGGTACGCAGGACGTGTGGTTTGACGTGCAGGTGGCCTGTGGGCCTGTGGGGCTGTGGGGCTGCGGGCGGTGCGGCTGGTGTGACGGTGGTCGGGTGGGAGCTGGTACGGGTACCTCGAACAGTCCAAGTACTTTTACGGGTCCATGCTGGCAGCTTTGGCGCCATCAGCTGAAGCCTTCTGTCCTCGACCCACGCCCCGTACCCACACACGCCACACCCACACTCCCAACAGGAGGAGGACTGGGGTGAGCGGCTGCTGTGCGACGGACTGCACCTCACGCCCACCGGGCAGGAGAAGCTCTGGTCGCTGGTGCGGGAGGCGGTGTGGCGGGAGTGGCCCGAGACAAGGTGGGTGCGGGAGGCGGTGGGGCGGGAGGGAGTGGGCCGGCTGGGGCTAGGTGAGGAGGGCGACGAGAGCTCGGCGCACACGCGCTCTGTTGGGTTGAAGGCGGCGTGGTGAGGACCGAACAGGAAGCGGGGGGCCAGGTGCAGGGTGATGGGAGGGGCAGTACCGGTAACGCTGATGGCCGGGTCGCCATGTACCAACCGCGTGTGTGTTCAACACCCACCAACCCGCCCCACGTGCCCGCCCCACCATTCCTCCACATCCTCCCCCCCAGGCCCGAGGCGCTGAAGACTCAGTTCCCCGCCTGGGACGCGATCGACTTCGCAGACATCGCCTCCAGCTTCCTGCCGCAGGGGGAGCAGCAAGGGCAGGACGGTGCTGCCAAGGAGAAGGCGGGCGGCAAGGCCGCCGCGGCTGCTGCCGCGGGGGTGGCCAACGGCGCCAAGGCGTAGGGTTGTGGGAGGAGGGGCTGCACTCTGTAGGATTGCAGAGGGATGGAGGGTGGCCAGGTGGAACAGGCAGTGGGTAGGCAAGAAGTCGACCGCGTGTTATGGGCCCCGGTGCGGGTCTCCCTAGGCAGGATGGAATGTCGGAGTAGCAGCAGGCACGAGCACATGTCGTGGCGCGCGTGTCGAACTGCGGGGAGTACAGGAACGCTATTCTTGGTGCTGCTGAGGGAGCGATGCGGTGAAGGATGGGGTATCCTAAACTGGTGTTAGTCGGGGTCACTCGACGTGGGGGTCGTGCGGGAGGCCGTGTGCTGCGAGTGCTGCAACACCCGGCACGTGGACTTGGGCGGGGTGAGCGGTTGATCCTTTCGACATAAGTATAACACGATATAGATGCAGAATACTGGAACATGGCTGTCTCGCGTCTCCACATTTCCGCGCCTACACCAAGTCCAGGAGAGCAACAAGGAACGCAGGGCCCTGCGCCTGCAAAGCATGAATTATTTCACTCAAATCGCATATCTGTCACAGCTGTAGTGGCGCTGCTTGGTCTGTCAGCATTGGCGCTCCTGGCATGGCCTCGTGCCAGCACCAACTCGTCCTTAGTCGCGTTATCACACAAGGCGCAAACCTACGAGCCAACAACATGCTGGTTCTCCACGCTAGCCCCGGTCACGTCCGGTTCGGTTGTTGTGCCGGCACGCCCGCGCATCATCCTGTTCGGCGACAGCCTCACGGAGCGCGGGTTTGACCAGCCGGGCGGCTGGGCGGCCTACATGGCGGCTAACTACACGCGCCGGGTGAGAGGGAGCGGGCTGAGGCCTGAGGGGAACTGACGGGCGAAGAGGTACAGGCACGGCACAGGATGGTGGCCGTACAGTCGCACGACACGCCGTGCACTGGCGATTGTTGGGCGGCCGCTCATTGCGGCCCCGCTGCGTGCATCACCCACCCCAAACCTGCCCGACCTACCTCTCCGTTTGGGAACCCACACAGGCGGACGTGGTGAATCGCGGCCTGTCTGCCTACAACACGCGCTGGGCGCTGCAGACACTGCCCTATGTGTTCGACGGACCTAGCGCGGGGCCAACGGCCCGGAGCGGCAGCGCCAGCGCCGGTGCTGCCGCCAGCACGGCGCATGCGGGCGAGAAGGAGGCGGTCCCGGAGGAGGGGGAGGCGGGCACGCGAGGGCGGCAAGCACAGCACCAGCAGCACCAGTCGCACCCGCACCCGGAGCCGGCGGCCTCCCGGGTGCTGTTCGCAACCATCCTGTTCGGCGCAAATGACGCGGTGCTGCCCGATGCACCAGCGTGAGTTCGGATGAAGAAGGACATCACCAGAGGAGAGGAGAAGAGCGCGAAGAATTTGTATGAATGATCTTGGGTGCTGCTGCGTAGCTTGGCTGCCGCTCTGCTGTAGCTGGGTGCTGTACGTGTGAGGTGTCACAGAGGTTGCAGCGCGCATTCCCAGCAACAAGTCCTTACTCAATATAACTAAACGCTTCTCCTGACGCCAATCCCGACGCCGCGCCCCGTGCATGACACGCATGCAGCAAGGGGCGTGAGAAGCACGTGCCGGTGGAGGAGTACGGCCGGAACTTGCGGGAGATGGTGTCGTACGCACGTGCCGCGGGCGTCAGCCGCGTGCTCATGATTACCACTCCACCGGTGTGGGCGCCGGGGCGGCGGGACTTCCTGGTGCAGGTGCGAGGAGCACGGCATGGGGGTACGGGCAGGAGCGGCGGGTAATAAGATGGGGGAAGAGCAGGTGGGGAATGGGGGAGAGGAGATGGGGCGTGGATGCTGACCCTGTCGCTGACATGCCTGCCAACACAAATTGTGCTCCCGCCAATGACTGTCGTTGCTCCGGCCAGCGCACTTCCTGACCGGGCCAATAACACTACGGCTGCCCCTGCAGCGCTTCGGCGAGGCGGCCAAGGACTGGCCGCTCGACCGCACCCTGGACACCGTAGCGCCCTACGCCCGCGCAGCGGCGGAGGCGGCGCAGGAGCTGGGAGTGCCGTGCCTGGACCTGTTCAACCTGCTGCAGCAGGTGTCAGGGGGGCGGAGGGGCAAGGCGTGAGGGGGTGGAGGGCGTGAGGAGCTGGGCGGGGCGGCGGAGGGGACGGGGAGGGCCGGGGGCTGTATGAGCGGGGCGGCTGGCGAATGATAATGAAGAATGCCGTGCGTGGATTACCAAGTCGCAAATGCTGTAGCTGCGGCGCCACGTGGATCCGCTCTCATGGGAATGCCTTGACCAAGGCTTGAAGCATGATCTTCAGAGCCGCCGCACCCGCCCTGCTAGTCCACCACTGCCATCGCCATAACTCAACTCGCCTGGAACCACCCCTCTTCACGCTCTCCCTCGCGTCGCGACCCGCCAGGAGCCCGACTGGGGTGAGCGGCTGCTGTCGGACGGGCTGCACTTCTCCCCCGCCGGCCAGGCGCGGGTGTGGGAGCTGATGCAGGGGCTGCTGGTGACCGTGTGGCCGGACATCAGGTGGGCAGAAGAGGTGTCGGGTGATGGTGGTGGCGGTGTTGATGGTGGTGACGATGCCCTCGCTTGTGTACCGGACTCCGACGCGCCGGCCTGCTCCACTGATTTACGTGGCCATGTGGCCTACCTGTGTGGGTGTGGGTGTGGGTGTGGGTGTGGGTGTGGGTGTGGGTGTGGGTGTGGGTGTGGGTGTGGGTGAAGGGTTGTGGATGTGGGGGTGGGGGTGCCTATGGAGTTGGGACCTCCTCCTGTGGCACACACCGAGCACACCAGCACCTACCGAGAATGGTTTCCACCCGCGCCCCGTGCCTTCTTGCCACCTGCCCCCCACACATCATGCATCGTGCACAGGCCGGAGGCGCTGCCGCTGCAGTTCCCCGCCTGGGACGCGGTGGACGCCGCCGACCCCCCGGCCAGCTTCGTGGCAGGCAGGGTGATTCCGCACAAGGTGGCAGCAGCAGCAGCAGCAGCAGGCGTTGCAACTGGAGGAGGGGCAGGGGGAGGCGAGGCGTCCGGGGTGCGGAAAGGGGCGGGCGTGGGGGCGGATGCCGGGAGAGGCGGCAGCGGTCGGCAGGCGCCAGGAGACTGAGCTGGGCGGTTTGGCTGTGTGATGGGACAGGGTGTAGGCAGGTTGGCGAGGCCCCATAGGGTGCAGCTGCCGCCCATACCCCAAGCAGACGGCAAACAGTTTGCAGGCGCCAGGAGACTGAGCTGGGCGGTTTGGCTGGGCTCGTTTGTTGGTGAAGAAGCACAAGAACGGAAACATGCAGTTGGATGTCCTGGTGGATGCGAGCGGAATGTGCCGAGGTGAAGGGGACTAGCTCCGTGATGCAGGTGCTGGTGTGCTGGTTACCGTAGGCGTGACATGCGAGGTGTGGAAGGAGCTAGCCGGGCGTCAATGGAAGCGCAGGCGGTGGTGACCACACAAGAGTCACTGGCGCGTGCGCGTGCACAGTGCGGGGAGTGTGTCCGCGTCGCTGGCCGCATGAATCCCAGTGAATCAGTGATGGCTGTGATGGATACATGATCACTACGCCAGTCACAGCCCAGAGAGCGCCATCCAGCACTCCCGCAGCAGGCTGCAGCGCACATGTGGCTGCCCCGCCGAGCGTACTACAAGCCTCCCTCAACAGATGCTCCTCTGCCTCCCTCCTGTTCCACCTTCTCCTAGTTGGCGCCTACCGCCTCAATTCCTCTGGCACCAGGTGATCAACTACAACTCCTGTCAGCTAATCGACGCCAGCAGGAGAGCAGGCAGCAACTCGGCAAAGACAACTGATAGTGGCATACCCGCTCCATGGCCCCTGCCGCGGATCGCCTTACGCTACATCCCGGGTATACCCTCAGGCTTAGCACTTGGTGATGTATCTACTCAGCAGTCAGCACAGCGCAGCTACTCTAGCCCTAACGTAATGCTACACTACTGCACATGAGAGCGGTCCGGCGCCCCAACAGTAGCCGCCGCGTGTGTGGATCTGGATCTGGAGGCGACGGTTGTGCTTGGACTGCGGCCACCTCCTCCATTACCCCCCACCCCCTCGATGCCAGGTCCGACCTCGCCATTGCGCGCGGCCATCAGGCGCTCACAGGAGTTCCGCCGTTGGGGTGCAGCACCTGAGAATAAGCCCGGCGCGCAAGGAGCGGGAGTGGTGCGGCATGGGTGCGCGTCCGTCCCAAGACGTGGGGACGTGGTTACGTGTGTCGTGCCCCGCTTACTCCGACGGATTGCACGCGCGCACACAGGCACCGCCACAAGTCAGCACCATCCCAACACGTGCGCCCACCTACGCATGCGAAGGTGAGGCACTGGTGAGCTCCACCTGATGTCCCCGAGGCCCCATGTCCCCATGGCCCCATGTCCCCATGTCCTGACACGGACTCCACGCCCCTCCCATTACACCACCGCCCCACCCACCTGGCCGCTCATGGTGGCGCCGTCGCTGCTGGCCAGGAACACGTAGCAGGGACCCACCTGGGGGCGAGGGCGCGGAGGCGGGAGGGTAGGGCACGGGCGCGAGGGGCGGGGCAGTCATTCATATCCTGCGCTAGGGAGGGGGGCTGGCGCCGGGTTCTCCAGCACGCGAGAGAGCGGTACCGGCACCGCCCCGAAGTCCCCCCGACCAGCACAGCACCACGGCTGCGCCCCCTGGATTGGTTTTGGGATCTGGATCTCGGTTTACTTGGTTTCGACTTTCGACTTTCAGCTACCCCGGCCACAGGCCACCACCCACCTCCGAGGGCTGGCCTGCGCGCTGCATGGGCACCTGCGCAGGAAGGCGCCAGACAGCAGCATGGTCGCTCATCAGCCCCAGCACGAGGTTGAGGAAGGCACACGACACAGGAGACACACAGGAGACACGCACGGCGCACAGAACCGCACAGCACAACGTCCCGAAACAAGCTGTGACTGTTCCCCCCTTGGCCACCCTATCGCGCGGTGCATGCACGCGCCTGCCTCTGCCACGTGAGCAGGGCGGTGCGCGGGAAGGTGGCCGGAATGAAGGGCGTCCAGATGGGGCCGGGAGCCACGCCGTTGACACGGATGCCTGCGGAGATGAAACACCGGACAGATTAAAAACCCAACAGCACTCCACTGCTTGCTCCCTGTCGCACATGGCGTCCACATGGTGGTCATGTACCACCCATCTGGCAATTCCCCCCATGCGCGCACACTAACCCTGACAACACGCACACCACTCCACCCCACCCCGTCCCAGCCCAATGCTCCTCCCTCACGGCCCCTTCTCCCTGCCGCTGCTCCCTACCCCTCACCTACCGCTAACCGACAGCTGCTGCGCCAGCGCCTGTGTGAAGCCTGCAATGGCGCCCTTGGTTGCGGAGTAGTCGATCAGGTGGCCCTCCCCCATGAAGGCAGTGACACTGGTGGTGTTGATGATCACGCCCGGGGCAGGGCTGCCGGTGGTGGTGGTGCCTCCTGTGGTGGTGCCGCTGCCTCCGGTCTTGGGCAGGTGCGGCAGCGCGGCCTGTGGGGGTTGTGATTGCCCCCGGGTGCGGCGGGTGCGGCGGGTGCGGCTAATGTTGGCGGGGGTGGTGGGGGCCGAGGCGGCCGGGTAGCTGCGGCGGGTGGAGCCCCCGTCGTGCCGTCAAGGCCACAGGCGAGGGCATGACGGGGCTCCTGCATCTCGCACCCCCACTGGCAGCACACACGGCTTCGTTTTGTTGTTTTCTTTTCAACACACATACACTCACACGTCGCGTTGCTGCATCGCATACGCTTTCTTTCCGCTTTGTCTGCCTGGTGCTCTTTGACACACATGCGATCAGGTCACAGTTCCGCACCTTCGCCATGTGCATGTACCCCAGGATGTTGGTCTCAAAGGTGGACTCGATGTCGGCGTCCGTCATTTCGGTGATGGAGGTGCGGTAGTGCTGCACAGCCGCATTGTTCACCTGGGGGTTGGGTGGGTAGTGGTGGTGATGATGGGCCGCCACACAGCCACACAGCACCCGCCCACGCAGTGGTACACGCACCAGAATGTCCAGATGTCCCAGCTCCCTCACGCAGCGCTCCACTGCCTCGGCACAGGCCTGTACAGCGTAGGGGGCGGGGGGCGCGGATGTGCGCGCATGCGTGTGCGTGTGCAGAACAGGAGCGCAGGAGCAAAGGAGACCGGAGGCGTGTCCGGAGCAGGAGCAAAGGAACAAAGGAGGGGGTCACGGGACGTGGTGTGGGAGCGGTTGTGTGGAGTCGCCAAGATTCAAAACAGGGGATGAATGCCGGGGTGGACACATCGCACTCCCACTGGTGATCACAGACACATCCCCCACAGGAGGAGTTTCTTGCCTTGGGGTCGCGCACGTCGCCGGCCATAGTGCTGCAGCGCCGGCCTTCCGCCTCCACCATCTTACGGGTGGCGGCGGCGTCCTCGTGCTCATTTAGGTACAGGATGAACACATCGGCGCCTAGGAGGGGTGTAAGGTTGGAAGGTGGTGAGGTCAGCAACGGTTCTAGCGTGCCAGTGTGGATGCTCATAGCAGCTGGCTCCTCGTCCCTGGGCAAGCCTCCATATTAGCCACCTCAGTTTGGATTGCACACACACAACATCAACAACCCTAACACCCCCCCAATATCACATGCCCGCTCGCATGCCTCCTCCCTCACACGCACTCCACTCGTACGCACCCTCCCGCGCGAAGTGCACTGCCACGCTGCGGCCGATGCCGCTGTCTCCCCCCGTGATCAGCGCCACACGCCCACTCAGCTTGCCGGCTGCAGGTGCGGGGGTGCGGGTGCGGGTGCGCGATTGCGGTTGCGGGTGCGGGTGCAGGTGCAGGTGCAGGTGCAGGCGTGAACCACATGCGAGGGCGTGGCTAGGTGGTCATTACGTGAGAGGGTATGGCAAGATGGCAGGAGCCGCAGCCTACCGCCACGGCATGTAGGGGAAGGAGAGCAGCCGGACTTGAGGTCCAGATACCGCAAAACAACGCATATGCACACACACACACACACACACACACACACACATACGCGCTCTCCCTACCCCGCACCTCCCACGTAGTCATCCCGGATGACCACGGGCTTGGTCCACATGTCCGCCTCACTGCCCGGCTGGCTGGTCTGGGGGCGGGGGAGTGGGGGCAGGTGGGGAGTCAGAGCGCTTCAGAGGCACACAGCGTCTCCATGTGCGCTCCCCTGCTCCCCACTGGCACACGCACACGCGCACCTGGCCCTCGGGCATGATGGGGATGTTGTCTCGCACCGCCTGCGGCCCCACGTGTGCATGCAGCGACACACGGCAAGGCAGTGGGGCAGTGGGGCAGTGCCAGATGCCCTCGCGTATTCCACAGGGCGCATGCATCTACAGAACCCTTCCCCCCAAGTGCTTTCCTGCAACATGCAGAATTCCCTTTCTGGACGCACGCCCTTCTGGACGCACACCCTGACACGTGCCTGCGCCCACGCCCCCCACGCCCCCACGCCCCCACTCACCTGCACCTTGTGCGCCACGCTCTCCGCCAAGCCGGCAGCAGTGTCCGCAAGCTTCTGCTGCACACCACCCACAGCCTCCTTAACCTGCGCCAGCAGCCATTGCGCACCATTGTTAGTATGGCATCGTGAGCTAGTAAGCTTGCATGCAGGTGATATCTGCTTGTGGCTGCGGCGTGTGGCGAGGTGTGGCCGTGCGCTCCCGGCTACTCCCGGTGGAGGGACCCAGAGCCCCCAGCCACTACAGCCACTGTCGAAGCGCGACACGCAGGCCCCCTCCTGGCCTCCTCCGCCGCCGACACGCGGACAGGTGGCCCAATAAGCGCATGAGCGCCTAGGTAAAAGGCTTCCAGTTACCCCCGCAGCCCGCACGGCCCGGCGGTCGCTTGCCCTGCGAGACGCCCCGCCGCGGCCCCTGTTTCCACGTGACCCTGCTCTCCGCTGAGTGATGTTTCCCCGCCACTGGCCACTCCGCCCCGCCTCGCTCGGACAGTAGCCGCCCGAGCCAACACGTGCCGCCCATCGCCGGTGTGCGTCCCTCGGCCCCGCTGGCCTACCCGCTCCATCCTTGCGCGCCGAGTTGCTCGTGCCGCGGCCGCTTAATAGGAAATACTGACTACTGCTGGGTCTTATGAGATGCTTGCGGTGTATTCAAAAGGTTGGACTCTTTTACAAGCGCGTGCCCCGAGTGGTGAGGAGTTGCGCGCGATGACGATTCGGCTTCCAGACCCACGGGTTCCTGTTTGCTTTCTTCGGGATCTCCAGGCCCTGCTGCCCGCTTTCAGGGCGATGAGGAGAGGCGGAGACAGCTGACCACGCTAGCACCCACGATGCTGCGGGGCCCCGTGTCGGTTGCGGCTGGCACACCGCACGGCCGCCGCCGCCGCCAGCCGCCGCCGTTGCCAACAAGCAATCAGGGAGTATGCACGCAAGGATTTTTGGTTGCGACTCGAGCTGCACGACAAGCAGCTGGATGAGGAGTTGTTCCCTGGGCAGCTGCCGCCGGAGCCGCGTCGCAGGCGCAAGGGCGTCAGGCGCAAGAGTGGCGGGCGCAAGGGGGGCCACCGCCGGAAGCAATCGAAGCACTGGCAGCCGCGAGCCAGGACAGCACGGCGGCGGCGCCAGAAGCGGGGCCGATTCCTTATGAGCATGGGCCACTGGCGGCACATGTCAGGCCTGGAACGACTCCAGCCAAACCGCCCACAGCTTGCGCCAGCCCTGCAGGCGTACGTCGGCGGCATCCCCACGGCGGCGACCGCGTCGGCGGCCCGGTTTGAAGAGCGCCTGCGCTACCTCTTCGCCAGTGGGGCAGCAGGGCAGGCGGCGGGGCAGGCGGCGGGGCAGGAGGCGGGGCAGGTGGAGGCGGCGGGGCCGGCAGAGGCGGGGCCCCCGGGCGCAGTGCACGTGCTGTGGCACTACCACTTCTCCGCCTTCCGCCGAAAGCGCTGGGCTGCGTTCATCCAGCGCGACCGCGCGCTCCACCGCGTCGCCAAGCAGCTCACAGGCGGCAGGCCCAAGGAGGAGGTGGTGGTGGGGTGGGGTTCGTGGGCCTTCCAGGGAGGGAAGGGCGGCTCCCCCATCTCCGTCAGGGGCGGGCGCGCGCCGACGGGGCGGCTCATCAAGCTGCTCCGTGAGCGCTACGCCAAGCATGTGTTCATCATCGATGAATACAAGACCTCCAAGGTGGGTGGGTTGAGTGGGATTGCAATTGCCGGTGGGTGGGTGGGCCGCTGGGTTTATGCCTGGCTTTAGCGGAAGCCCTTGTGTGGCCCCCCTCCCTCCCACCCTCCCGGCCATGCAGACATGCTACAACTGCGGGTGTCAGGAGATGGCCATCAAGCGGCTTGGGGGGCTGAAGGAGGGGCAGCGGCCCTGGTCGGTCAAAGTCTGCAACGACTGCTTGACGACCTGGGTGAGGACCGTGCATGTGCGGGGACGGCTGGGCACTGGGGACGGATTGATTGACAGGTTGACGGTTGGGACAGCTCATGTGCGCTCTCCTCTTCCTCCCCGTTCCCCATCCCCAGAACCGCGACGTCTCCGCCGCCAACGTGATCCGTGTGCTCCTCCTGCTGAAGCTGATGGGCTTCGAGCGGCCGACCAAGCTGCAGCGGCCGCCATGGCCGCCGGCGGCGGCGGGGCCGGGCTGAGAGCCTGAACGGCGCTAGCAGGGCGTGGGGCTGAGGGTGCACGTGTTGATTGGCGGCGAGTGACGTGACTAGTTTGTTAGCTGCGGGTTAGCACGGACTGTGCACCCCACCCAACCGGCCACGTCCGGATTTGCGGGGATGCCAAAGGCCCCCAACATAGAGGCGTGTGCTTAGTAGGCGCCCGCGTCAAGGTGGCTGGGTTGATAACGACCCGGGATCAGCCCTTTTCCTGCCTCCCTAAGGCAGCCACCTCCTTGTTGGTTGCGACACGTGCCTGCTGACGCAGCTATCAAGCAAGCTAGCGAGCACGCACAGCATGAGGTCGCCCTCCTCTGAGCCCCAGGGGCGTGTCACTGCGACGCCTACAGTCAGCGAGACGCCAAGCGAGGGGCAATGGGAGCGGGAGTGAGAGGGCTGGGGGAGGGCCCAGCACATTGAACCTGCACTACCCCCCCTTTTACATTGGGTTCGGTTTCGTTGCGACTGGTATCTACACCCCGCCCCTCATGCAATGGCAGAGTTGACAAACCCAGACCGTCAGCAGGCGCTTTCCCAGTGCAATCAAGCTACTGCCGTTCTGCAATTTGTGTAAGCTGCTGGGGCCTGAGACTATTCATCCCATGCAGGCCCTGTGACCTGTCCATTTCTGGACGCACCCCGTGACACCACTGCTGTTTTGCATTAGTGCTGTCTCTGGTAAGACCCAAGGTAAGACCCCCCTGGCCCCAGCAGCTGCAGCAGGCTGCAGTGACGCACGGTGACGCTGGCTCGTCCCTAGCGAACCCCTTGCCCCGAATTTCCGCTGGCCACCGCAGCCATGCAACGTTCTTGTATACTCCCACCAGGGCCATGTTGCTTCTCCGGACCTGTATCCTTTGCACCGTGGCGGGGGCACGCGCATTTTGTCAGGAGGGTGGGAAATCCGGAAAGTTGTGGATTGAGTCTGGTCGTACGGTTGCGGAAACCGGGCTGTGGCAGCAACTTAGTTGTGGTTGGCGGGGGGTCCAAGTTTGGGGCGGCGGCCTGTGCCGACAACTAAGATTGGGCCGGGGGGCCGTGTCAGATGCGGCCGGGGCCCCCGCGCGGCAACTCAGATGCGGTCCGACGCCATTGAAGATTGCGCGCGGGGGAGGTATCCACAACCTAGTTTCCCGACATCAGATGGGATATCCCCTCAGAAAGGAGCTTAGGAGAACACAGGACGGTCGGGGGGATTCACAGGATGGTGAGTGGATGGCGGGCCGGGTGATGGCGGTGGGTAGTGGCACCTGCTGACAACCCGGCAGCTGGGGAGGGATTGCCTGCCTATATGTTCATATACATATTTAAGCTGCTGAAGTATTTATATATGCTCGCATTTCCCAGCAAGGCTTCTGGCAGCTCCCCTCTCTTGGGTCAGTCCATGAACTGAGCGAGTTAGAAGCTCCATAGTAAGGGATATGGTTGACAGTATGTAACACTACAGGACCATTAAACCTGTAGGCAGTTTGGGGGTGTTTGCCAAAGACGAACCACTGGTTCGCGGCAGCTTGCTGGCAACTTTGCCCATTTAAGGGCGCCCGGGGTGTCTACGATCATTCCAGTTGCTGAGTGGTATTCATTTAAAGCACTGCCTAGGACTATGAAGCGCGCTGAAGGAACTGCTGATCACCAGAGTTCTTGCTTCCTTGCCTTCTTTTAAGGCTTCGCACACGAATATAGTTTGTTGCATAGAGCCTGTGTCTGCAGTCTGTGTCTGCAGCCTATATGTGAGAGAGTTGACGGGGATGGAAGCGGGCTGCCCGTTCTTGCGCTACCCGGCTTCCGCTGGGCGTGCCGCCATGCAGCCGTGCACCTACTACCGTGCAAACACTACACAACGATGCTTGGCTCTCAAAACCAGATATGAGCGCGCGCCAACTGAGTTGTGCAGCGGGGCCGCCCTGCTAAACTCAGATTGGGATGCGTGTCAACCGAGTTGCGCGGCGGGACTGGTCTCCCAAACTTGGATTGGGGCGGGCGGCAACTGAGATGCGCGGCGGGACCGGTCCCCCAAACTCAGATTGGGGCGGGTGGCAGCTGAGATGCGCAGCGGCACCCCTGCCGCCAACCAAGATGCCGCCCGGCGGCAACCAAGATGCCCCGCGAGACAGATGCCCGACCAGACCCACCCCCCAAGATGCCCCCCGGCGGCAACTTTCCCACCCTCCTTTTTGTCACACTCCCGCACTAACCCCGGCCTCGGTCCGTCTCCTGTTATGACAGGCCGAAGCAAGCGAGGCCATACACACTCTAAGACGTGTCTGGTTCGTAGGGCTGGCATATTAGTTGGCAAAACACGCAGGTTGGAATCGGTCAGGGAACGGGTACAAAATTGCAGGAGACCTGGTCACCTGAGAGCATAACAAACGCAAGCATAAGCTGGATACGCCGACCAATGTTGGCTACACGACGGTGCACTATGATATTAGCAGCGAGTTGGCCAAGTCAGGTCGCCATGTCGCCGTCGCCGAAGAGCCCCGATAACTAACGATTGCAAGTAATGGACCGGCAACGTTGCTTGTACTCACTCACGTCTCAATTGGCATACAACATTCACTAGATGGCAGCTGCGCCCGTTGTGCGACCACTGGGCCCCTCGCATCTCAATC
Source organism: Chlamydomonas reinhardtii (assembly GCF_000002595.2). Lineage (NCBI taxonomy): Eukaryota > Viridiplantae > Chlorophyta > Chlorophyceae > Chlamydomonadales > Chlamydomonadaceae > Chlamydomonas > Chlamydomonas reinhardtii. The sequence goes on from NC_057012.1 coordinate 1,315,752, forward strand.
GTGTGAGACACGCGGCGATTACTCGCTGCACCCGCTGCGGGGCAGCTGCGAGGAGCTCCACAACATCCCCTCGCCGGCCGAAGTGGGTCCGGTGCAGCTCTGAGCCCACACCCACATAAGTGGAGCAGCATAGGAGTACACAAGCAGTAGGTCACTTAGAAGTCCATCACCGGCAGTTTGGGCACTCCTCGGCACCCGAAGTTGCGCAACACCTTCCGTGCGTCACAGAACTGACAGCACCTATGGCACTCCCTGCCGAGCGTGCCCTGTAGCTGTGTTTGTATTGCTCCTCACGCTCCTGCAGTTGCGCCCAGCGCGGCACAGAAACGCCACAGGGTCGGGGGGGGGGGGCGGCAACTGCTTCTAGGGGTGAGCTGGATTGAACCACCCTGGATTGTGCTGGCGCGCGTGGGGGGCGCGGAGCCCACTTGAAGGATGGCGCACTGGCGCGACAACACGCTCAGAGTTCGGCTAGGGTAACCAACCGTTGGCCTGGTTTGCTGATGAGCCTGGCACTGGTGCCAGGTGCAAGCAATCCCCAAACCATCAGGCGTGGGGGCCCTCTCTGCTGCGCCAGAAGCTTGGCCGGAAGAGGGATTTCGGCACATGGCTTGGCCAAACCGTTAGATTGTCATCAGTCATCGGAATGATCGGTCATCACGCTGGGTCACGGCGCCAGCCATAGTGTCGGTCAGACACGGTTAGGCAGGTCGCGCCGTTGCGCCCCGGGGCACTCATGTTCGGGGCACTCACACGTTAGCACGTGCTTTGGCCGAAGCGCATGTCCAGCTACCAGCGCAAGCGCCGGCCTACCTCAAGTAACATGAAAGGGTGCTGATAGCATGGACAGTGACGAGGCCCGGTTGAGGCACGGGCAAGCACGGGTGGGGGGGGGGCGTACGGGTGGGGACGGGGCCAGCTCTGATCCCAACTCCCGCCAGTACTCTGCCAGCGGGAAGAAAGGCAGCGCCTGAACGACGCTGCAGGCGTGTGCTCATAGGTGCTGTCCTAGCGCGGAAGTCTCATTTGGTGCCCGACCCCGTGTGTCGAAGTCGAGCCGCAAAACCGCAACGAGTGGCCGATGCTAACCAGGATGGTTCTACACCCTTGCCCCAGTCTCCGACTATGGCCCAAACCTTGCCCTTGATATGCGCCGATGTCGACCAGTAGAGCGGTTACCCGCTGTGTTAAAAAACGGCAACCTTTCTGGCGCCAAACACGCCAAGACCGTCCGAAGACGGGGCGCTGAAAGCTGATCCGTATCAGCTCAAATGTGTCCTGTGATGTTGTAATTGATGTGTTACTGTTCAGGACGACATACGGGGACAACTATGACACAGCTATTTCTTGGGTCGGTTCTTGCATGCTTGTGTCTTTTGTGCGAGCTTTTGCATGTATAGCGCGCTTAACATTGTCAAGTGAGAGAAGATTTAGTGTTTGCGGGTGCGCCAGATAGGACACAGGAGCGCCGGGCAGGGCCGCGAGGGACGAGGCCCCCAGTCAACCGCGATCTTTAGTTTCTCCTATGAGCCCAGTTGTGTTAACGATACGCAAGGTAATTGCTTGCATCATGTCAAAGCCTGGAAGGCTCAGAAAAAGAGGGTGTACGGTAGTGGCGGGCCCAATGCACCGGCGCCTGATTTTTAAGCTCGAGAACGCTCCCTAACTTGTCAGTGCTGCTTCTAAGCGCACACAAGCGTAGACTTAACAGCTCTATATAGGGCCCAGTCTACACCGCGTTGCTCGTCGGAGACCCTGCCGCGCGTTACCAGCTTGGTGAGTCGCGCCTTGACCAGCTGCTGCGCCTCCGCTTCGTCGGTGCCCACAGTGTCAGCGTCGACAGTCTGATCATAGGGCCACATGCAGCTTGCCGGGCCACAAATTAGCGCTCTCCTGGCCTGAGTTCGACCGGCAATCAGGCCTTGCTGGCAATCACACTCTCGCCCCTTGCTCTGCAGGCTTCCTCGTGAACGGCATTCGCTACAGCGCGAGGTTAATCGAAGGTTTGCCGCTATGATGCGGCGGCAACACGCTGCCCCCCTTGTGGGGGCGGTCAACGTCTTGATGGTGGTGCTCGCCTTCGTCGCGAGCGCTAACGCGCAGTGTGTACCTGGCGGTATCTTCAACTGCCCTCCTTCGCCGGCTCCTCCATCGCCGGCTCCTCCATCGCCGGCTCCTCCATCGCCGGCTCCTCCTTCGCCGGCTCCTCCATCGCCGGGCCCTCCATCGCCGGCCCCTCCTTCTCCTCCCAGCCCCGCTCCTCCCAGCCCCGCTCCTCCCAGCCCGGCCCCTCCCAGCCCCGCTCCTCCCAGCCCGGCCCCTCCCAGCCCGGCCCCTCCCAGCCCGGCCCCTCCCAGCCCCGCGCCCCCGTCGCCCCCCAGCCCCGCTCCCCCCAGCCCCTCGCCCCCGGCCCCCCCCAGCCCCTCTCCCCCCAGCCCAGCCCCTCCTCTGCCCCCGAGCCCTGCTCCCCCCAGCCCTTCGCCCCCGGTGCCCCCCAGCCCCTCGCCCCCGGTGCCCCCCAGCCCGGCTCCTCCTAGCCCGACCCCTCCCAGCCCCTCGCCCCCGGTGCCCCCCAGCCCGGCTCCTCCCAGCCCGGCCCCTCCTGTGCCCCCGAGCCCCGCTCCTCCCAGCCCCGCGCCCCCGGTCCCCCCCAGCCCGGCCCCTCCGTCGCCTCCCAGCCCGGCCCCTCCGTCGCCCCCGAGCCCCGCTCCCCCCAGCCCCTCGCCCCCTGCTCCCCCCAGCCCTGTTCCCCCCAGCCCTGCTCCCCCTAGCCCTGCTCCCCCCAGCCCCAAGCCGCCCGCGCCCCCTCCTCCCCCGAGCCCTCCCCCTCCTCCCCCTCCTCGCCCTCCCTTCCCCGCCAACACTCCCATGCCCCCCAGCCCTCCCTCTCCCCCTCCCTCTCCTGCCCCTCCTACTCCTCCTACTCCTCCCTCCCCTTCCCCTCCCTCCCCCGTTCCGCCCAGCCCTGCGCCCGTCCCTCCCTCGCCCGCGCCTCCCAGCCCGGCCCCGAGCCCTCCTCCCTCGCCCGCTCCTCCCACCCCCTCTCCTTCTCCTTCCCCCTCTCCTTCTCCCTCTCCCTCTCCTTCCCCCTCTCCTTCCCCTTCTCCCTCTCCTTCTCCCATTCCTTCCCCCTCGCCCAAGCCCTCTCCCTCGCCCGTGGCCGTCAAGCTGGTTTGGGCTGATGATGCCATCGCCTTCGACGACCTGAACGGCACCTCGACCAGGCCCGGCTCCGCCTCGCGCATGGTCGGCGAGCCCGACATCGCCGGCACCAAGTGCAAGGGCAACCTGAAGGGCTGGATGCCCAAGCCCAGCAGGGTGGGTCCTAGGAAGACTTTGCTGTTTGCTGCGCTGCCTAGGCATCATGACGCCTGTATGACGTTGTCTTTTGAAGGAAGTTCGAGGATTGCGCTGAGTTGGGACCGCACGCAAGCAACTTATCCACGCCACGGTCCCTCTCCATCTTCCTCTTCGCAGAACCCTCGCTGGGGCCAGGCTGTGTTCTCCGGTGGCCGCACCGTGGGCTCCGTCGCTAACGTCACCATCCGCGTCGCGTGAGTCGGACTTTTGAGCCGCCTGTACTGTCGTCCGGTGCTTGGCCTCGTTTTGTCGGATGATCTGCCGATATCCAACTGGAGCTTGCTTGACTGACCGCTTTTCTCATCCGTTGGGCGCCTCACCTTGCCTACCCGCAGTTTCGCGACCGAGAAGCCCGCGCTGATCTACTCGAGCATCGAGCTGGTCGTGTACAACACTGGTGCCACCCTCATCCGCGTGCCCATCGCCGCCAATGTGACCCGCAGCCAGATCAGGTGCCCTGGCTTCCTGACCTATGGCACCACCCCCATTGCCGGCTACCCCACTGGCATCGACGCCACCACCTGGCCCAACTGGAAGATTGCCGGCGTGCGCATCAACATGGGCGCGGGCAACAAGAAGCCCAAGACCTCGATTGACGCGGTCGGCCTCAACCTGAAGTAAACAGCTTAGTATGACGCACCCATGGTGTGCAAACTAAGCGTGTTTGTGTTTTGTGTGCGCCCGCGTAAGCGAGGCCCGTGTGTATGCACGGCTCGTCAGCGCACCAATCGTGCGCACTGATTGATTGCCGTTGCGCTTGTGTGTTCATACCTGTACGGCTATTCTTGGGTGCGTGTCAGATTCTGGTGGCGACCGAGTGGTGGCGTCTTCCTCTGCACCTAAATGTATCCCGGTTTTGACGTGACGTGACCGGCAGTCCTGGAAAAGAGCTAGCCATGGTCTCAAGGCATGTCCGCCAGTTGCGGCGGCGGCGGAGAACTGCCGCCTTGTGATATGCTGCGTCTGTTGTTGCGCGCACATTGCGGAAGCATGCTCGGCACCCGGCACGAGATTTCGGTGACAGGTGGTATAATCTAGGGAAGTCCTTTACTGAACCTGTGACACTGATGCAGCGCTCGCCGCATCCGGACGGCATCACCGCAGTGGTGATCTGACTCAGACCTATGATCGGAAAGCTCTCTTTCATGCGAGATTGAACGGAGACCTGCAACTTTCTCCCCCTTGCGGGCCACACACATGTAATGTTCCTTCGGAGAAGGTGCCCATTGTCCTTTACAGCATGTGCCAGGGCAGGGGTCTCGGACATTGAGAGGAAGGGGTGAGCCTTACATGGGCTGGTTGGCCAGGTCATGCGGATATCAGGCGCTGTAGGGGCCACCTCGCCGCGTCCCGACGTTGGCGTTACTGAATCCGTGACCGAAGAAACGAAGCCGTAACCATTTCCTTAGGTGCATCTTGATTAATATAAGCACTTAGCTAAGTTGTCGTCACCCAGCTGAGGAGGTGTTCGACGGAGGCACAGCTTCTGCATCGTTTCTGGCGGGCGCTTCCTATGTGCCACCATAGCCAAGTTTGTCATGAGCTCCTCAAACACATTACCCATGGATTTATGTTATATCATCAATAATGCATCTGTATGTATGCACTGCTGCATCGCCTGCAACCTTGCAAAATTGCGAACTAGAGCTCGCTGCTTGGGACGCGGAGCGACACACTGTTGCTGGAAAGGGCTATTCATGGCTATTTTTTAAAACAATGGGTTGGGCCCATGGGAGCATTTTTGCCTGCAAGGGCTATGAGCAGTAAACTCGTCGCGTGTCCATGCCATTAGCTGCTATATAGAAGCAAGTAACAGCAGACTGACAGCTTCTTCATGCGTTAAGTTCATGCGTCTGTCGGTTGCTCCGGAACTCAATCGGACAATGGTCACCTTCCGCGAGCAATGTCACCTGCGCGCACTTGGCACTTAACTCAGCACCGTAGGCTCTAGGGTCGGTTCTTGCTCAGCGGCCGACCCCGTCCAACACAGATCGCACACTTCCACCCACTGAGGCTGCCCTGAACAGCTCTCCCGCACGCTGTCCCACGCGGCCTCCCTCCTACTTCGTACGGTGCAGCCTCTAGCTTCCGCCCCACTTCGCTCAGTGCCACTCGGCCGTCTCCGCCAGGTCCGCGCCCAGTTGATCGATGTCACCGGAGCGGTCCGACGCAGAGAGACCCGTATCGCGCAGGTCCATGCTCAGACCCTGCAGGATGTCCGCGAAGGTGTGTGGGATCGGGAGGGGACTCAGGCGTAATACACGTTGCCGGCCTTAGCTGGCGCGTTGTGCTGAGGCTACGCTGCCTGCCGCCAGCAGACTACATTAGGCAGTGACAGCGAGTGGAGCACGCCGTGCCGTTGCCACTTCCGCTTATGACCATGCGTATCTCCCGTATCCCACCTTGGAGCCGAAGGGCAGGGAGCGGTCGCCGTAACCGCCGCCGCTGCCGGCACCGCCGCCACCCGGAGCCCATGCGCCTGCCTCGTCCTGCACGATTGCGAATTATGGGGTTGCACAGGTCCGTGAATGCTGCCTTGTGTGCGAAAGGGCTCCGCGCGTCGCCCAGCACCTGACTTCTCTGCTTCTCCTGCCTCCCCCACGCCCTGCGTTACCCGAGCGCTGCCTCCCTTGCCGGCGGCTCACCATGCTGGCGCTGACGGACACCTCGGCATCGTAGATGTTGGCGGAGGGGCCGCCCGCGGTGGGGCGCGGCCGGGACTGTGAAGGGTACAAACAAGGCGGGGGAGGGATCAGGCATGGCAAGGTGGTGGGCACGGGTGGTGGGGCACTGGACAGTAAAGCCTTGTATTTTGAGGCTTCATCCTTACAGAGTTGACCAGGGGCAGCCCACCGTGGGGGCAGCCGTAGGGCCAGGCACTGGGTCGTCAAGGCTCGAAACTAAGGCAGTGGGCAGCTGATGTAGTACCACGGCTGCTGAGTGGACTGCAACGAGACGCCTGAGTCTCAGATACGCCTGAGTGTCTTGGATCTGGGCCCCTGCCAAGTGCCACACTCACCTCTGCCGCATCCATGCTGTTGCCCAGGGAGTCACCGGAGAGTAGCCCCAGCCTGTGTGCGGGGCCGCACAGGATACGGTGCCACCAGGCATGAGGGAATTGCGGTCTAGGTTGCAGGACGGCATAGCCGCGTGCGGAGCACCCATTGGGCGATGCACATACGAAAAACGTATCCACAGGGTGACTGACCGTCTGCCCCAACCAGTAAGCCTGCCATGGCCTGCTGCTGTGGGGCGAGGCCGGAAGGGCTTTGGGTGCAAGACTAGACCCCCGTCCGCCCCTGCACCTGCACGTACCCACATCTGCCCCGGCCCGCCCCTGCCCCGGGTCCTGCTCCGGTCACCGCACCTGCGCAGCTCCTCCTTCTCCTTCTCGATGTCCGCCATGGACTTGCGCACCACGGGCCCGCCCAGCGGGGCAAGCGCCTTGGGGCCTGCGCGTGAAGGCGCATGCCGGCAAGCGGCGGGGTTGCAGGAGTGTGTTCAAAGGGAAACAGAACATGCGTGGGCGCAGCAGAAATGGCTCCAATCGGAGCCTGGCGCGCCCGCATGCTTGCCGACGGAGAAGCAGTGTCACAGGCACTGAACTATTTCCTGCACAGCGCACACGGCAGCCTCAGCGCACACCCGCACAGCTCGGCTGGCCACCTGGCCGCCGGATGCAGAGCACACACCCAGGACACCCGCACCGGCACCCCAAACGAGACCCCCGTGATCTGCGACCCGCATTCCATTCTGGGGGCGCACCTTTAGCCAGCGGGTCGTCCTTGCTGGATGAGAGGCTGGAGGACAGGGTGCCGATGCTGGGCAGCGGCGCCAGGGGACCCAGCGCACCCAGCTTGGGACCGCCCAGCGGCCTGGCCGGGACGGTGCGCGGAGGGCCGGGTACGGGTGGAAGGGGTTGACCATTGTGAAGGACTAGGAGTCGAGTCCTGCCCGTGCCTTATGTGGGGACCCAGGCGACCGCGTGTCGTTCTTAGGTATACACATGCTAGCGCTCTGCCGGCTGCCGGGTGCAACCATCACCTTACCTTGGCCGCCCCGCCGTCACCCGCTATCCCATACCAGCCACCAGCGCAAATGCCCTGCGCTGCTAGCACGCGCTCTTTGCGCCCCCGCTGCCCAAGCCCTGTTTTCCACTCCCTGTCGCCTGTTGCTGCCTGCGCCCCCTCACTTGAGCGGCTCCAGCTTGGCGCTCTTGGGCGTGCCCTCGCTGATGGGCGACAGCATGCCGCCGGCGTTGCTGGTGGACAGCGAGGCGCGGCCCGCGTCGTCACGGCCGCTGCCGCCACCCGCCAGGCCGCCGCCGGCGCCATAGTCGGCGCTGAAGCTCAGCCCGCCGCTGTTGCCTGTGGGGATTTTGAAAGGGGGGCGAGTTTGAAGGGAGGGAGGCACGGAGTAAAGGGTCGTGCGGAACGAGTCGAGTAAGTGCAAGCAGCGTGCTACTGCGAGCATGGGGCTGAAAGGATTGCATTGACCACGTATCGGGCATGGATGAGGCAGGGGCAGGGGCGAACAACTTCTAGCACCACACGTCGGGGCTCCAACCCATACCTGCATCCAGGCCTGCCAGCTCATTGCTGACGCCAAAGCTCCTGTTCATGACGTGTCGGGCAACGATGACAGTGTGTCAGTGGATGGGCACAAAGCGAATGAACACCACCTCAGCAGCTCTAAGTCATGGGAGTGGGCATAGGATGGCTCCGCCCGTCGTGCAAGCCCTGACCAACGTCAGCCCCCCGCCTGCTGAGACGCCGATGTCCTGTAGAACACTGGGGCTGAGTCCACAGAGCCCCGAGCCACCTGCCTACACACACGGCCCACCTGTCTCCCGCCATGAGGTCTGAGTCCAGCGCCGCACGTCCCTTGCCACCAGCACCGGCCCGGTCGCGCCCGCTGTCCGCCGCGCCCTTGGGCCCAGCCGCCTTGAAGCCCTGCGACAAGCCAGGGGCACAGGCGCAGGCCAGGACCGGCAGACCGAGGTTACCTTGCGATCCTAAGATGAACTAGAGGATCAGCCCAGGACTTGGTAACCCAGCTGCTTCCAAAGACAGCGCCGAGTCAGGCGCTAGGTAAGCCCCACTGCACCCCAGGGCCTCGACGCACCAGCGCCGCGGCGTAGTCATCGTCGTCGTCATCGTCGTCGTCCTGCGCCATGCTGGCGGGCTCCTCCTCCAGCGCCTCTTCCTCCACCTCCTCCTCCACCGGCTCCTCCTCGAACCCCTCGTCGCTGTAGGCGTTGGACTCCTCCGCGCTCGGCTCCGCTACGGCCACGGCCGGCTTGGAGGTGGGCTCGGCTGCGGCTGGCTTGCTGGCGGTGGAGAGGGGAGCGAGCGGCGCGAGCGGGGCTTTGGCAAGCGGTGCGAGCGGCTCCAGGCGCGAAAGCGGTGCGGCGGGCAGCGCTGAGCGGGTGGGCGCGGGCAGGGTGGAGGCGGCGGGTGCTGGCGCGGGTGCAACCGGTGCGGTGGTGGCAGTGGTTGTGCTGCTGCTGCGCCCGCCGCCGTCTGGCGACACGGCAGCTCCGCCCCCTGCATCATAATGCAGCAGCACAACGTTGAGTGAACGGCAACAAAGTCCCGATATCCAGGGACATCAGTCAATGGCCATAGCTGCCTCCCGGAAGTTCGGACCCTTGTGGTGGCCGGCTGCGCCGCCCAGATGTGCGTATATCCACGCGGTGCGGCACCCTGGTCACCGCCCCCGCACGCACCGGACTTGTACGCCTTCACCAGCGCCAACAGCAGGGGCTCATCCACTCCGCTGGGTGTGATGCCCTGTCCGTGATTTAGCCGAGTCAGGTGCAAGTCGTCACAAGGCGTTCTACCGAGCACCCTTTGACGGGCGTGCATTGGGGCGCCCGGCCCACTGAAGCCGAGCCACCGGGCACATAGGCGACAATGGCGCATTGCAAGTACCTACCAGCTTTGATGCTGCTGCCTGCCGTGTGCTGGTGGGCGCGTTTGGCCCCAGTTCTGGTTGGAACACCTACATCGGGACAAGAAGCACGGTTTCAACCCTACGTGTTTTTTTTGGCACGTTGCGTGGCAGCTGCCAAAGAGAGCGGTGCCCCACCTCCCCACCTGCTTGGTGAAGGTGAAGTTACATGTATCAAGCAGGTCCAGAACGAGCTGGACAACGACAGCGCCTGCGAGCAAGGCCCGGAGTGGGACGTCAGAGCCGTGGGTGCCCAACGATGGCAGTGGCTGCCGAACGGTGGCAGTATTATCGGCTCACCATCGGCATCCGCTAGGAGTGCTGTGCGCGCAGGTACGCTTGTCTTGCTTGTCAGGCCTGTGCGGGGCATTCACTCTACTGTTAGAGGGTCGCAGGACATTTAGGCTTGTTGACAACCGCACCTGTACCCGATGAGCCGCCTTCATATTCATCTATAGCGAGGAATACTTGAGACCTTAGCTGGGCCTGCGCGCGATGTCCACCGCGTCGGTCAACTTGGCCAAATGTCAACACTTGACAGCGAACCGCAATACCTTGAGCTGTGATATTATACCCTGCTTTTCCAACGTCTGTGTAACAGCTGCTTTGATGGCGTCCATTTCCGCTGGCAAGGCCCAGCCTGTGTCCAATCAAGTCCCTTGCCTTAGCTATGTTATTTTCATGAGATGAAGTATATGGTTCAGCCTCACGAATTGTTGCGGCTGGGCTCGCTTACATTGGAGTTACCAATCAGACAGGTACAGTCGCCGATGCAGCGGCGGCCCATCCCAACGGACAGAACAATCCCTCCCCCTGGCCCCCTTACCTTTTCCCAGGCCTAAGCCCCCATGTTCTGCGTGTGCCTTACGCTCATAAGTTACGGATGCTGGTACGGCCGCATAGCCGGGGGCATTCGGTTATTAGGGGCCAGTGTGGGGCATCTGGGGGCATCGACCACCGGGCAATGCCCCGCCGGGCCCGAAGTTCTAATTGTGAGCTAGGGCTGCGCGATGTTGCCAGACAGCGTGCATCAGCACGGGAAACTGTGCTGTTGGCGGGGGGACTCAGCAGGTCATGTGGTTACACGTGGGTGAACTGGCATCCCCAGTTCCACACAGTCTGGCACCGCAGCAACTTCTTGACCTTCGCACCTGGCCCCCAACCTGAGTCCAGAGGCCACCCCTACCATAACACATGAGCTCCAGTCCCAGTACGCCTGTACCTGACCACCCAAAGGCGGATGGGCCATACACCCATAGCATCACATATCTATGGTGCCAAAGGGAAGGCAAACCGCGAACGGCTTCACCGGTAGTACAGCAGGCCCACCAACAAGGAGGTGGCTGCCTTAGGGAGGCAGGAAAAGGGCTGATCCCGGGTCGTTATCAACCCAGCCACCTTGACGCGGGCGCCTACTAAGCACACGCCTCTATGTTGGGGGCCTTTGGCATCCCCGCAAATCCGGACGTGGCCGGTTGGGTGGGGTGCACAGTCCGTGCTAACCCGCAGCTAACAAACTAGTCACGTCACTCGCCGCCAATCAACACGTGCACCCTCAACCCCACGCCCTGCTAGCGCCGTTCAGGCTCTCAGCCTGGCCCCGCCGCCGGCGGCGGCCATGGCGGCCGCTGCAGCTTGGTCGGCCGCTCGAAGCCCATCAGCTTCAGCAGGAGGAGCACACGGATCACGTTGGCGGCGGAGACGTCGCGGTTCTGGGGATGGGGAACGGGGAGGAAGAGGAGAGCGCACATGAGCTGTCCCAACCGTCAACCTGTCAATCAATCCGTCCCCAGTGCCCAGCCGTCCCCGCACATGCACGGTCCTCACCCAGGTCGTCAAGCAGTCATTGCAGACTTTGACCGACCAGGGCCGCTGCCCCTCCTTCAGCCCCCCAAGCCGCTTGATGGCCATCTCCTGACACCCGCAGTTGTAGCAGGTCTGCATGGTCGGGAGGGTGGGAGGGAGGGGGGCCACACAAGGGCTTCCGCTAAAGCCAGGCATAAACCCAGCGGCCCACCCACCCACCGGCAATTGCAATCCCACTCAACCCACCCACCTTGGAGGTCTTGTATTCATCGATGATGAACACATGCTTGGCGTAGCGCTCACGGAGCAGCTTGATGAGCCGCCCCGTCGGCGCGCGCCCGCCCCTGACGGAGATGGGGGAGCCGCCCTTCCCTCCCTGGAAGGCCCACGAACCCCACCCCACCACCACCTCCTCCTTGGGCCTGCCGCCCGTGAGCTGCTTGGCGACGCGGTGGAGCGCGCAGTCGCGCTGGATGAACGCAGCCCAGCGCTTTCGGCGGAAGGCGGAGAAGTGGTAGTGCCACAGCACGTGCACCGCGCCCCGGGGCCCCGGCTCTGCCGGCCCCGCCGCCTCCGCCTGCCTCGCCGCCTGCCCCGCCGCCTGCCCCGCCGCCTGCCCCGCCGCCTGCCCTGCCGCCCCACTGGCGAAGAGGTAGCGCAGGCGCTCTTCAAACCGGGCCGCCGACGCGGTCGCCGCCGTGGGGATGCCGCCGATGTACGCCTGCAGGGCTGGCGCAAGCTGTGGGCGATTTGGCTGGAGTCGTTCCAGGCCTGACATGTGCCGCCAGTGGCCCATGCTCATAAGGAATCTGCTGTGTCTTGTAGCACATTTACGACGTACAGAAGTCATACTGCGCAAAGCCATGGCTTGCTTTTCGGGCAACCTCGCGAAAGTCCATTGTCCATGGACGTGCGAAGGCACCTCTCGCTCCGCCCGAATTATCCCCGCCGCCGCAGGCGGGCAGGCGGGCCCACCAAAAACGCCACGCTCAAAATTGCCGCGTATTCTTGCAACACCTTCTTGCAACTCCAACACGATCATCACACACACAATTACCCCATTGCAGCGATGCCCGTCCGTACATGCAAAGCTGGGCACGCGCCTCTCCTGTCGTAGCCCAGCACGCTTGCCGCTTTGCAATACGCAAGCACCCCCGCGCGCAGCTTGGTGCGATCCGGTGCATATCATCCGACCTACCCATCGCCCCACACAACTACGCGTAAGCTACCACACAACTACGCGTAAGCTACCCGACTGCCAACATCTGCGCGGTCCACCGCCTACACCACAGGGATGAACCGGAATTGTCTGCCCCACTCCCACGGCGCCTAGCCGGCACCTGAAGAACCAACGCGCGCCCATGTCCTTCCCCTATGTCCTTCATCAGGACAGAGCCAGCGCCAGCCGCTACGCCAGCGCCGCAACACGCAGTAAAAGCCGTGCCCACATGAAATGCCTTCTGCAATGACTCCATTTCATAGATAAATTGTAGCCCCGTGCAATTGGTATGCGCGTGCAATGCGTATGGCAAATTGTGATATGCACGGACGGGGCATGTGATGTCATCCAGGCATGGTCTGATGCCCAGAGACCCAACCCTCGTTCCCAAGCAAACAAGTGTTCCGCATTCTGCGTAGTTACCCATATTCCACGTACCATCTCCACCATCAAACAGCATAGTGACATAGCTCCCACCCCGCGTTTCATGCCCGATGCACACGCGGGCATCGACTGCAAACGCGCTCGACACGTTGTGGATCGATAGTATACCCTGCACGCCTGCACTTGTCCACCTGAGCGCGTCGAAAACACCCTCGGACCGCTTGCCTCACTCCAGCCCAGCTCGTTTCGTAGAATGAAAGGAAATACAAAGCAGCTGTCTATTTGGTGCACCTCACGCGACCATGCAAAACGCTCTCCGAGTGGGACAACAGTACTCATGAAGGCAAAGAAACAGGTGCGCATTGACCAAGGTCCCAGGCCTGCATTGGTGCTTGGTAAGTCCCCCAAGCTCCCTTCTCCGGTGCGGCACAGCAGCTATCCGCCCACGCGCGCCCCGATGTGCCCCGGCCACGCGCGTTCCGACGTTGTACGCGTTACCCGTACGTCGCCGACAGTGTTTAGGGCCGACCAGCCCAGTCTCATTGCCGCACTCACAGTTCGTACTGCATACTCCCAGTGTCACGGTAGCCGTCGTATATTGTATAGCCCCACGGTATCCACGTAATGCCGTACTTGCCAGCCGCACACGGACCGCAATCGTTCCCCACTTGCGGTGCGCGCGCCCGCACAACCGCGCCGCAGCCTCCCACGGCACTGCCAGGCGCCCATTCACCCGCGAGACGGGGGCGCGTCAGCCGTAGAACTGGGCACGGCCCCCACGGTGCCGGGCCCCAGCGGCGAAGCCGCTCCCGCCAGCGCCCCTCCTCCTGCTGCTCCTCCGCCCCCTCCTGCCCCACTCCCTGCGCCCGAGCCGGCGCCGGACGCCGCCGCCGCCGCCAGTCGGTGCATGTGGCGCTCCAACTTCTCCAGCGCGCCCACCACGCTTTTGATCGAGGGCCGCGCCGCGGGGTCGGTCTGCGTGCACAGCTCGCCCAGCTGCTGTAGGGGTCGGAACACGCCCGGCGGCCAGCGCAGCCGCAGCCTGCCCTCCGACACGCCCAGCGCGATGGCCATGGGGTGCGCGCCCTCGTACGGCGACGCACCTGGGGACAAGCAGGGCGGGCGCGGGGGAGGCAGGCGCAACGCGACGGGTGGGGAAGGCTCGGGTGCTGCTGTTGGCAAGGCTTGGGGTTGCAGGCGGGAGCCATGGTGTGCGCAGCGGCGGCGGGCGCTTGGGCGGGTTTGCCTGGCCTGCGACGGCCCAACAAGGCCACGGCAGGCACGCACACGGGCAAGGACACACTCAGGCGCGCGCACACGCCCCCAAGCGCTCACCGGTGCCGCATACCATCTGCCACAGCACCACCCCGAAGGAGTACACGTCGGAGGCCTTCATCATGTGCCCCTTGAACACCTCGGGCGCCTGTGCAGGGGGCAGTGGGAGCGCGGCGAGCAGGTGGGTGGGCAGTGGGACAGCGTGGCGGGGGTCGCCGTGCATGGGAGGTGGCGGTGGGAGGCAGGCAGGTCCCCACAGGCGTCGCAGTGCGTGTCGCAGTGCAAATGGAATTCCTGTGTTGTCACAGAAGCTCCATTGCATTCAGTTGCCCACCCCGTGTACGCAAAGCGCCCCCTCTGGACGAACCCCTCTACACAGCAGCATCAGCGTCGGCAGGCACACTCGTGCCACACACCCTCCGCACATGCAGCAATCACCACCACCCGACCATCACCACCACCCAGATCGGATCAAGATCACAACGCAGGCCACTGCAGCGGTCCTCACCATGTACGCGATGGAGCCGATCTGGCCGTCGCTGATGGCGATCTCGTCGGCGCCGCCCACCGGGTGCGCCATGCCCAGGTCGCTGACCTGTGGCGTGTGTGTGTGTGTGTGTGTGTGTGTGTGTGTGTGTGTGTGTGTGTGTGTGTGTGTGTATGTGTGTGTATGTGTGTGTGTGTGTGTGTGTGTGTGTGTTTTGGGGGGGTTGCAAATGCCAGCCCAAACTAAACCCAACCAAATCAAACTAGCGGGGGGTTCAAGGGTGCTGGGTTAAGCTGGGTTGGGCTGGGTTGGGCCGTTGATGGCATGCGCGTGCCGCGGGAGGCAAGAGAGGCAAGGGAGGAGGTCGGAGTCAAGACTCCCAGAAGCTAGGGGAGAGAAGGGAAGGCAACACATTGCACCCACCTTGGCCACGAACTTGCGCTTGTCCTGATTGGAGCCCTGTGAGCGCCGGAGGGCGGGACGGGGTGCGGGGCGCGGAGGGAAACGTCATGAACAACGCACACGGTGTGCTGCTGGAACAGGGCTCTGTGGCCAACGCATACAGAGCCCGGCGTTGGTACGGCGCGCCCCCGCTTGTCGGGCTGTCCCTTCACTTGTACTCCGCATCCATACAGAGCCCACAGCGACACAGAAATAGCTGACACGCCACGGAGGCTGCGCCAGCTGCGCGCCGCCGCATGCCCACTGCACCCCTCCCAATGGGCTCCGGCTAGAATGGTGCAGACAACCCCGCCCCAACCTCTTTTCCCATCCACAAACACACTCCACTCTCCGTCTTTTGGTCGGCTGGACCTCCCCCCATCCCACCTTGAGCAGCACGTTTCCTGGCTTGAGGTCTCCGTGCACCAGGCCGCTGAGGTGCAGGTGCTGCATGCCGTGTGCGATCTCCAGTGCCGTGCGCACCGTGGCGCGAAGCATCATGCGCGGGCTCCAGCTGGTGGTGTCGCGGTGGAAGGGCCCCTGCGGGGTGTGTGGAAGGGAGGGAGGTCCCATGGATGAAGAAGGCGATGTTAAAGCAGGGAGGGGCGGGGGAGCCGTGCAAAGGGGCGTGATTACGGGTGCCGACGTCCAGTAGGAGGGGAGGTGACCGGCCGCTGCTGCATGGTGCGTATGCTGTGCGGCCACGTGGCATGTGCCACACGGCCATGGTCCGCACATGCGAGGTGTGTGAAGGCCGCAAGCCACGTTCCCGCAGGCCACGCTCACCTCCCTCAGGGCCGCGAGCAAGCTGCCGCCGTCACAGTACTCCTGCGCACGTGTGGGCCAGGAGCAGCCACCACCGGGTGAGCGAGGCGCAGGTGCACCAGCCCTGAGAGCCACACACGCTGCTCCCAGACGGCGTGTCGTGCCATGCCCTCACCAGTTACCATCCCGGCGCCACCACCCCGCGCCCCACCTGCCATGCCCCGCTGCAGAGCTCTCTGGCTCTGACTGACCTCCCGCCTCTTCCCTATCCCCAGCCGTTGAACTTCCCTCCGAACCAAAACCCCAGCTCCCCGCCCCTGCCCATACGAATACCTACCCAAATCCACTCTGCCCTCTGTTCCCCTACCCCGCCTCTCCCGCCCCCCGCCACACCCGCGGGACTCACCATGACCACCATGGTCAGGAACTGCCCTTCGTGCGCGCCCAGCTGCCGCAGCACCTCGTGGATCGAGTACTTGGCCCGACCCAGGTGGTCGCGAACAAACGACGCGTCAAAGCTGTCCGCCGCGCCCGTCACGTGCGCCGCGCCGCCGGCTCCAGCGGCGGAGCCGCCGCTGCGGCTCGCTAGCGCGGCTGCGGCCGCCGCCGCGGCTGGCGCCGCCGCCGCCGGCGTGCCGGTACTGGCAACCTCGCCGTCGGCCATGTCTAGGGAGGTGGGGATGGAGGGCGAGCTTTGGAGTGTGGTGGAGGCGGTGGCGGGCGCCGTGTGGGGCGGCGGCCCGTTGAGCGCCGTCTGTAGCGGCCGCCCGTCAACACACGCGCTGCTTGGGGTAGCGCTGCCGCCGCCGTCCTCGTCCGGCTGCGGGCACACAACATAACGTTACGTCAAAGTGGCGTGGCTCAGGGCGGCGTTTTGAATGGAGCCACGTCGTAATGCAAGTCTTGGGTGGCCAAAAAACGCAAACGAAGCAGTGCCCACGTCCCCAAACCTCCGCTGCGACTTCATTTCGCATTCTCCCTCGTACGTAACACACATACACTCGCCGCACACGCACCCGCCACGCCCCGCACCTGCGCCGGCCCCGTGGCGCTGTCGTACGCCGCGCCCACCAGCCGCACGCCGTCGCGCGCCGTCGTGGTGGCGGAGGAGGACGATGCGTCCGGCCCGCCCTCGCTGTCGCACGTGGACAGCATGGCCGTGGAGCCGCGCCGCCCGCCGCCGCTGCCGCCGCCACCTGCGCCCGCCCCGCCTCCCGCCTCGCCGCCCCCGCCCCCCGAAGTCGGCGCGCCGCCGCCGGCCCCTGACGCCGGCTCGCCACCGGGGCCCGTGCCGCCACCGCGGCTGGCGCCGTGCATGGCCTCCGAGCCAATGGAGGAGCGCACCGTCTCCACAATGGTAGGCAGCGGCCCGCCGCCGCCGCCACCACCGCCGGCTCCGCCGCCGGCCCCATGCGCCAGCGCTGCGTGGATCTCTCCTCGGATCCAGGATCCGGACGTGAGGCCCGCCAGCAGGTCGTGGGAGATGTTGGGGTCGGCGGCGCCCATGCCGCCGCCGGGCTGCCCGCCCTCGCCGCCGGCGCCTTCCTGCAATCGTACGCGAGCATGCGTGGGTGGGTTCCGGGCATGGCAGGTTAAGTGGGTGGGGAGTGGGGACTCACGTTGCGTGCTGCACCGCCCCGCCCCTCCCTCCCCCTGCCCCCCTCCGCACCTTGGCTCTGAACATCGCCTCCGCCAGCTGCGTGACGCTGGTGGAGTAGGTCTGCACCACGTGCGGGTGGCTGGCCAGGCGGCTCAGCAGCGCCTCGCGCCGGCTGCGCGTCAGCTGGTCGTCATTGCTGCGTGGGCGCGCACGCGGGGCAGGAGGAAGAGGTGGAGGCGGAAGGGCTGGTTGGTGTCATGCCTTGATGAGAACTGATACTAAGAGGGGAAGACAACGGGGCAAGCCCGCACGCTCCCAACCTGCGAGCCCCCAGCCTGCGAGCCCCCAAGCTGCAAGCCCCCAGCCTGCAAGCCCCCAACCCGCAAGCCCCCTCCCTTGCTCCCCCCCACGCCCTCCCCCGCCCCAAAACCCACACGCCACAGCCCGCGCGCCCTCCCGCCCGCCGCACCTGCTGACGATGAACTTGACTGCCACCGTCACGCCCCGCCACCGGCCGATGTACACGCAGCCGCCGCCGCCGCTGCCGATGAGCGCCATCTGCTGCATCTCGCCCAGTGTGGCCTCCACGCCCAGCCCGTGCAGCGGTGCCGTGGCCGACAGGCTGGAGCCGAAGCTCATGCTGCCGGCGCCGAAGGCGCTGCCGGGCGCCACGACGGACCCCAGCGAGGCGGAGACGCGGCTCAGGGATCTGCCCGTGCTGTCGTCGCTGCGCGTCATGCCGTAGAAACCCCCGTTGCCGCCGCCGCCGTGGCCGCCGGGCAGCGCGGCGGCGGCGACCGCGGCGGCGGCCGCCGCAAGCATGCCCTGCGGCGCGTTGGCCCCGGCGCCGGGCCCGCCAGCACTGCCGCCGCCTCCACTTGCCCCTCCGCCGCCGCCGAAGCCAGCGTTACCAAAGCTGCCCATCATGGCCGCCGGCCCCTCAAACATGCCGCTGTCGCCAATGGTGTCGCCGCCCATGCTGTCCATGCTGCCGCCGACGTTGGAAGCCATCATGCTATCCATCATGCCCGTCCCGTGCCCCCCGCCGCCGCCGCCCGCGGTGAGGGAGCCATTGGCCGGCACCACGCCGCCTGGTGGCGGCATCAAATTCGCGCACGGCAGCGCCCCCAGAGACCCGCCGTAGTCGGATGCGGCGTCCATGGAGGACAGGTGCGGCGCGAGGTACGCTGGGAGCGGTGCGCCGCCTGCGCCCATGCGGTCGTGGTAGATCATGGCTCGGTTGAGCTGCATCAGCACATTGCCGGCCGGCTGCACGTGCACGTGCACATGCATGTGGGTGTGCAGGCAGAGGGCAGAGGGAGGGACGAGCATGAGGAAGGGTCAAGGGTGGCGCCCGTGCAGCGCCCAGCCCTCGGAGCCACCGTACAGCAGCCGTGTTCGACGCCCCCGTCTCCACTGACCTACCGTCACAGTTGCTGACGATATCTGCGCCGAGTCTGGAAGCCTTGCCGGTAGAACTATTGCACCGGCTGGCGTTGGGACAGTAATCGGCGGTCCTGCGAGTGCACGGGATCGTTGAGTTTCCGCCGTAGTCCTTGCGTGTGAACTAGATAGTCACACGAACCAAACCAGCCTATGTTATGTCCCCGAGCAAATTTATACTTACCAGTCATTTGTTTTTCCGGTTCAGGCGCAGCAGCAACATTCCCGGTTAGCCCTGCACCATCCTTCCCGGCTTCACGCTTGCTCGCGGCACCGCTAACGCATATTGTGATAGCTTCATGCTCAATTGGCGTTTCTGCAACTGGTGGGGGCTTGGGTTCCCCAGCAGATACGACTTGCGGTGCAGGATCGGACACTGGCGTCCTGCCGGGTGTCTTCTGTATGCCAGCAGCATTTCCAGTTGAAACTACCGTAGCTGCGCTGCCGTTATCTGACGATAGGCACCCGCCCATGGGCTCTCCGCAAAAGCAGCACTCGGGCCCGCCTACGCCAAACCCGGCCCTCTAAATACTTCCGGAAGAAGCATCAAATTGCAAGTACTTAATCGACAAGGCCGAGCTCGTTGTGAAAGAAAGACCGGTGCCACCACAGCGCATTTGAGACTGCCTTCCGATACAAAAGTAAAGCCTGAAAGAAGAGAAGAACCCGATGTCTACGTGCAGCTATAGCCGCAGCAAACTAGGGCCAAAGTCGGCCGAATTTGAAAACGTTTTCCCTCGATGCTCAAGATAGACGTAAAACAAATAAGCCGTTCTATTATGCATGGTCACTGAAAACACGCAGCACAAGGCCGGGCATGGCAACATGCGGCACGGCCGCATGGGCGAAGGAGACTCGCCCGCCGCTCACAAACTTCTCTCTTGGCTTGCTACTTGAACTTTAATTTGCTGCCTATGATACTCTCTTTCCACCACCCCCCGTCCCCCTTTCCCGGGCCCAGGTAGCGGTATTATCATAATCGTGCGTTTCTCTTGACGTACAGGATCCTCGCACGAACACATCCTCGAGCTTGTGCCTTGGCTCTCCCAGGGCCCTCCACAGTCCCCACCTTGCTCTTCGCCTGAGTGTCTGCTTTAAAGTATGTCGGGTCGGGAGTGGCGCTCTGGGAGCACGGCCTACTAGCCCAAGGCGCAGAGTTGGCTGTTGGCGTTGCAGGTGGCACTTCCCTGGGGTTAAACGCAAGACGTCCGCCTGAGCTGCGTCTGAAGTGCAATAGGTTTGCAAGGATTAAAGGTGCAGGTGACATGCACTGCTATGCTACTGTAATGCCCTTTTGCCAGTTGCCTATGGTGCAGCACCACAGCGGCGCAGCTAGCATCTCTCGGCGTCGCTGGATGGTGCGCTGGACGTGTCTGCTTTGCGGGCCTGATGGTGTTCCGGTGCTGGGCCTTTAATTGCTCCCGCTACGCTCGGGGTGCACTGGTGGCGAAACGCAACTTGTGGCACCTAATCCACCCATGGCCTGGACGAAGGGTGAGAAACACTCCACACGTGGAGCAGCCTTAGTAGCGTCTGATCCGCACGATGGCAGGGGTGCACAAAGCGAATGCATTGCATGTGTTGCCCGGCCAGCGCTCCTCTGCTGTCCAACCTGTTCAGCTCTGAGCCCCATCAATGCTCCGTCTTAGGCGTCCTGATACGCACAGGGACACAGAGCCATACCCACCGCTATTTGCCTGAGGTACGGTGACTTCAGATGTGACCGTGCTGCCAGTCCAGATGAAGGGGTTCCGTGCGTGCGTATTTTCGGAGCGGGGCTGGTCCAGTTGGCTCTGGGGCACCTGCCTTGGCTTCCTAGAGAGGGTGCGGCGGTGAGGTGTACAGCGTGCATGTGCGACATCCCAGGTACCAACGTTTCAACGCCTCCCTGCATGCATGTTCCGGCTACCTTCGAATCACTTCGGGGCACGCCCCATGGACCGCTTGGTGGGTGGCAAGTGAGGCATGGCAGCAACCGAAACTCCGCACGCCGTGCATTGGTGACGCCCTCAGTTGGCGTAACCCCTATGGCTGCCGCCAATTGGTTGGGAATCCGTAATGTTCGCATGAGCGAGACTCCTCGGCATTATATACCTTTGTTAGAGATCTCCGCGTCTATTTCCTTCCATAGATGATCAACGTTTGATTCTTCGCTGCTCTTCTGCAAGACGAGGGCTCTATATACAATTGCGTTGCAGCCATGATATACGCTCTATTACGGCTTATCCGCGAAACTCTAGGCCTCGGAAAGTTGTATAACGCTCTGGTGAAAACTTTCATCGGCGCTGTGGAGAATGGATACGTGCCGGACTTCATCCTGCGCACGGGAATTCGTTTCCTGCTTTCAAACCGAGTCGCCGAGGTGCGCCGGGTGGTCTGCGGTCGAAATTCTGGTGCTGTGCGTATGCGTGGTTCCCGACCCCCTCTCGCCCCCTGAAGCACGGCGGACACAACCCACACACATTAATCATCCCGCCACTGCGCCCAATCTACATCACGCAACCAAGCTGGTGTTGCCTTATAGACAGATTCATTTGTGGCGGCCGTAGTCACCCTGCGCCGCCGCGCCCACAAGGCACAAGCCCTTTTCCCCGTCCTTGCCATCCGTCGGCCGCGCCGTTGACCCAGCCGCCGCCGTACCTGCCCCCCCAGCACCAACGCAACACAACGCAGCGCAAGCCAACATAACACACCATCACGCCACAGCACGCTCCTTCATGTCAAAATGTGCTGTGCGCTGTGCTGTGCTGGCGTTCAGGTGCCCAAGGACCTGAACGGGCAGCTGCAGCAGACGGTGGCGTTCGTGAACGACCTCAAGACAATGCCCATCGCGGTCAACACCTCGGAGGCCAATGAGCAGCACTACGAGGTGTGTGTGTGTCTTGTGCGAGTGTGCGTGCTGGTGTGTTAGTGTGGTGGCTGGCTGGTGTGGTGGGCTTGTGTGGATGGCGGCACAATGGCGGTGGTAGCCCAGTGGAGGCGGGGGAGTGGAGAATGGGGCTGGTGGTGTAGCCTGAGCTTTTGGATCGGAGAAAGGACGAGGGGCTGGGTGGGTCCGGTGCTTGAGGAGCAAGGTAAGGAGAATACTGCGAGGCAGTGTTGTGATGGCGGGGGGCAGCGATGCACAGGCATAGGATGCTGTGTAGCCACAGGGGCGTGGGTGCAACTGTGCAAGGATTGCTTGGACCGCGCGGCGTGCTGAGCTTCAACCCGCATCGTCGCCTGTGCTGTCCGTTCCCGCGCAATCCAACCTCCCCAGCGGCCCAGCCCCATCCATTCCCTTGCCCCTCCATTCTCCCTGCACATCCTTGGATAAGGCCCAGCCAACCCCATCCCTTCTCCCCCGCCTCTCGTGCCCTCTCCCCTGTTCCTCTCACCCGCCGCCCGTTCCCCCCTCTCCTCCCCTCCTCCCCCCCCCCCAGATCCCCACGCCCTACTATCTGCTGGTCCTGGGCTCGCACCTCAAGTACTCCTCCTGCCTCTACCGCTCGCCGCGGGAGTCGCTGGAGCAGGCCGAGTACAACATGCTGGGTGAGAGCGGCCCGGGGGGGGGGGGAGGGGGAGGAGGAGCTTGTGCGGGGGGGCAGGGGCAGGTGCGATATCGGAGTTGGGGCAGGGCGGGGTTTGGAGGGCCCCAGGACGGGAGGAAGGAGCTGAGGGGGCGCGGGAGGGGAGCGGAAGGGGCGCGGGAGGGGGTGGTATGGAACGACTGCGCAGCTTGTGGTCGTGACCGAGTGCCGTGATTCAGTGGCCTGGGACCGCGCGGCGTGAGCATGGGCGTGAAGTTGCAGCTCGGAGGCGTGGAACCGGCGGCACAACCAGGGGCCAGCTGGCATTGAGGCAGGACGGTATGGGCAGCAGGGCTGATGCTGTGGTTTCCACCGCACAACCGCCCCTCCCACCCGTCATGCAACCCCTGGTTTAGTTTGGGCTGGTATTTACAACCCCTCCCACCCACTCCCCACCCCCCCCCGCTTCCGTGATCCCACCCTCTCCCACGCCCTCCTCCGGTCCTCCCACGCAGACCTGTACTGCGAGCGCGCGCAGCTGCGGCCCGGCCAGCGGGTTCTGGAGCTGGGCTGCGGCTGGGGCAGCTTCAGCCTGTTTGCGGCGGCGCGCTACCCCGCCTCCACCTTCTTCGCCGTCTCCAACAGCGCCACACAGAAGGCGTTCATTGACGGAGAGGCCGCCAAGCGCGGCATCACCAACCTCACGGTGGGTAGGGGGGAGGGAGGGAGGGCGGCGTGTGTGTGGTGGGTGGTGGGGGTGAGGGTGTGTGCCCAACCCCACCGAATAGGTCTTGTGGGGTGAGGCGTGAGTGCAGGGCGGGGTAGGGCGGGCGGGCGGAGCGGCTGTGTTCGCCATGTGCCTAGTGACTGACGGGGCGTGGAGGTGCAGCTCACAGCGAGGGGGTGGGGGCGCGGGTACATTCAAGAGTTGTTAAAGAAGTGGTAGACCGCAGGCAGTCTTCGCAGGGGGGGTGGCGCAAGGGCACATGGCAGGCAGCACCGCACACCGGGCCGTGGGCAGCAGGCCACGCGACAGCAGCACGCGTGACACCCCGACCCACATGAAACCCCAGGTACATTTCCATCTTGCATTTCCCCTTCCTACCTCGCACACGCACTGAGCACACACGTTCAGACACATACAACACAAACTCTCTCCCCAACGGCACGTCTTCTTAATTATTCATGAATGTAGTCCCCCCCCGCGTGCTTCTACCTGGTCATGCCTAATACCCACACAGGCTCCCCGCACCCCGTGTCTGCTGTACCGTACTACTCTTCCTGGCTACGCCTTCATTTCTTAACTAATCATGAATGTCTATCCCCCCCCTCCCCCCCCCTCCCCCCACACACCTCAGGTCCTGACCGCCAACATGGTGGACTTCGAGGCGCCCACCGCCAACGGCCTGTTCGACCGCGTGGTGTCCATTGAGATGTTCGAGCACATGAAGAACTACCAGCGGCTGCTGCGCAAGGTGGGTGGGAGCAGGCGGAGTGCCGGCGGCATGGCATCAGGACGCAGGTCAATGCAGACCCATCCTGCGTGCGCGCGTTTAAAGGGGTGTGAATTAGAGTGCAGGAGGGGTAAACCTGCGGTGCGTTGATCGTGTCCACGCACGCCCTGCCCCAACGCCCCTGCCCCCCGCGCCTCACCCGCCCCCCCCCCCCCTTGTGCAGGTGTCGGGCTGGCTGGCCGCCGAGGGCAAGTTGTTCGTGCACATCTTCCTGCACCGCACCACACCCTACCACTTCGAGGTGCAGAGCGAGGAGGGTGAGAGCGCGACCGGGGCTGGGGTGGGGTGGGGCCCGGGCGGGGTCACGTGACCCGTCGTGACGTATGAAATTGCCTGCTGGGCGGGTTGCTCTCCTCAGCGCCAGACTCCCTGAGCCCGCCTACGGCCTTGCAGCAAGCCCTGCCGCTCCCGCCTCCCCCTACTCCCTCTCTTCCCCTCACCTCTACCCCTGGCCGCCGTGTACCGTGTCATGTGCTTCACTCGGAATGATGAAAACGCCCAGGCCTACTCCCCAGCCTATTCCCGTACAACCCCCCTCACCTGCCCCCCTCCCCCTTACACTGCGCCCGACAATCCCGCCTTCCCCACCCCACCCGCCCAACCCCCAACCCGCCTCCCCCGCACACAGACTGGATGTCCAAGTACTTCTTCACGGGCGGCACCATGCCCTCCTCCGACCTGCTGCTCTACTTCCAAGACGACCTGGTCATTCGCAACCACTGGTGAGGCGGGCGGTGATGGGTGTGTTGGGGGTGGGGGGCGGGGGGAGAGACTAAGAAGGAAGGAAGGAAAGAGTGTCAGGCTGGAGGGTGGACAGGAGCAACGAGAAAAGCGTAAGAGAGGGGAGAGGGGCCTCGTCAGGCTGCGGCGCAGGATCAGCGCGAGGAGGCAATGGGTTAGGAGAGCGACATGGGGGCAGCGGCGGGGTACGGCCTGCGGGGTTTAGGGGCGAGCAGGGGAAGGGGGTACACACAGCGAGGGAGAAGGGGGTGCCGCAGCATGAGCACAACCGCGTCCGTCGAACTCCACCCATCGCCTGTACGGCATACCTCGTGCATGTGTTCATGTGTGCATGTGTTCATGTGTGTGTGTCTGTGTGTGCCTGTGTGTTTAGGTACGTGAACGGGCGGCACTACAGCCGCACTCTGGAGGACTGGCTGGTGCGCCACGACAGGAACAGCCGCGAGGTGCGTGAGCTGGAGAGTCTCAGAGGAGCAGGCGGGGACTCCAAGAGCGAGGGGTTGGTGCCAGGGGTCGGCGTCTGTGGAATCATGGGTTGGAGGGAGGCATGAGGTGGGGCGCCTCCTAACCCAGCCCAAACCATGCTTCTCAGCTGTGGAAGGGCGGCCAACTGCTCGCTGGCGACCCAACCGCCACCATGTCCGCTGATGACCCAACCGCCAACTGCCGCATGCAGGTGCGCAAGATCTTGACCACCGCCTACACGGGCTCCAAGGACAGCGCCAACGTGTGGTTCCACCGCTGGCGCATCTTCTACATCGCCTGCAGGCGCGTGCGCGTGTGCCGGCGGGCGTGTGTTGAGAGTGTGGGGGCGTTGGGGGCTGGCAAGGCTGCTGTGCACTGCGGTGGGAGATCCATACGCATGATCCCGCTAGTCGGTACACCGTGCCCCTCTCGTCCCGCGCCTGTCGCCGCGTCTGCCCCCGCTCAATATCAGTACTCCACATACTCCTCTCCTCTCCTTGCCTTTCCAATCGGCGCAGCGAGCTGTTCAACTACAAGGGCGGCGAGGAATGGGGCGTGGGCCACTTCCTGTTCGAGCAGCGCGGCTGAGGAGCGGTACGAGCAGGAGCAGGAGGAACGGGGAAGATGAGGGGCGAGCGGAAGGAGCGAGCGGAGAAGGGGAGGGGGAGGGATGGCAGGGGAGGCCAGAAGTGGGCGGCAGAAGGGTAGGGTGGAGGCGGGTGTCTGTATGTGTATGTGTGTGTCAGTGGTGACGCGCATGCCGTGACTCAATCGAACATACCGTGTACATGGGTGGCCGGGGGCGCGGCGGGGCGGGGCTGCAAGGCATGTACGGGAAGGGACGTGCAGCTGCACGGCCGCTGCACGGCGGCTGCACGGCTGGGTGTTTGAGAGACAACGCATCCCCACAGTCGGGTCCATAGCAAGCGGCATGGCGAACATGGGTCAAGCATTGGTTGGCGGTGTTTCGAGTATATACCAGCGGAGAAGTAAGGCACCTGGTATGGCATGTATGCGTGCTGCTGCTGTATGGCCTGGGGCGCACTTGTTGAACACTGGGGGCCAGCGGCGGTGGGGGTGCCCTGCGCTGTAAGGGAGGCTGACCCGCAAAGCCATGCCGCCCGGCCGCATCATCCAGAGATTGTGTTGGTGCACGAGGGACCTGCTGACGCAGCTCACGAGGCAGCGAACACGCAATAGCAGTAGTACGGAAGCCCTGTTCCAGGCCCCAGGGCCCATTGAGGGCCGTGCCACCTGCAGCGGCGACAGCTCTACTACACGCCTTGGGCTCGTAGGCCCTGCTCCCATGGGGGTGCCACCACCTACCGCTATCTACGTAAACTTCAATCTTCAAAGAGTTCTAAGTGTTGGAACTTCCAACTCCCCTTCTAATGTCAAGTCCAGAGGCACGTATGCATGCATCTACCATCCGTCACACGCTCAAGATTGTCTACACACGGCAGTTGCCAACCAACCTTGCTGCCATCTACTGTCAGCCATGCATGGCCATCGTGCAAGCCAAGCTGATCAGCAGCATAAAAAGTCCAGGTAGTGGTGCGGGACCGAGCAAAACGCCTGCGGAGCCACCGGAGCCACCACTACTACCAACGCTGCCACTAGCTGCCACTGCCACCAACGGAAATACGGGCCACACTGGCTCTGCTGCTGCCAGATGCTCTAGCGGGTGACGCAGGTGTGGAGGGCACCGACGGTGGAGCCGTGGAGGTGGAGGTGGTGGCGTGGCGTGGCCAGCTGGCACAGAGCCCGCGCATAGCGATGCAGGCGGCTGTGGGCAGCCAGCAGCCGCCGGCACGCAACCACCCGTGCCGTTCGTCGCCCACCGCCGCCCACTGCACAAGCGCTGTGCATCCCCAGTCGCGGCCCGGGCGTGGGACTGGTTGAAGGGGCGCCGTCCCACGTCAGGTAGTACCCAGAGCCTGGCTGGCAGTGTGGGGATGCGCGGAGGGGCGGAGTGGACAAGGCGCGTGTGCAGGTGTGCGTGCTTCGTGTGGGGGGCCTTGACGGCGGGCGGCTCGTCCGGTGCGGTACGGGCCGCTTCCGTGCCCTGGAGCCTTTGCGCTGTGCCTGCCCGGCTCTCAGTACTGAGCCAGCCTAGATGCCATGCTATAACGGCGCTCGGGCCGCCAGGAATCCACACGGCCGGGCCACACGGTGTCCGGGCACCCGGCCACCCCACACGGCGCAGGGCCCACGGAGGGTCCCAGCGTCCGCGCGGCTGCTGCAAAAATGCCCAGCCCTGATTCTTTCGGACGTGTGTCCATAGAGGCTTGCTCGGAGCTCCCTGGCCGTGCACGGGGGCCATACCTGGCGCGTGGGTGGGCATGTCGACATGTTTGCCGGGTCCGCATTTCGTTAGGATTCGGGCTACCCCCACTTCAAGGCAGCTTGTTTGCGGTCATTTGAGGCGACCTATATGCTCATATGCAAATGGAGGAACCGACGCCAGGAAAGTGGCGACTTTTAGACGGAGCCTTCGCGGCTCGCGACCGGGCCGGCCGCGCGAGAATTGCGAAAACAACTCCTGAGGCCAGACCAAATGCCGCTCAACCAGTGCGACATACGGCTTACACATATACCTGTATATCTAATTTCTAACAGCGCTCGCCAGCACCGCCACAATCGTGTGCCAGGTCGGGCCGTGGCACGGTGCCCGGGCACTGTCTTGCGTGCGCTTCCTGGGCCGCCATGCCCCTCTGGTGCATACCACTCCCACCCCCGCCCTCTAGACACCTCTGGATATATGCATAGTAGTCGCCAGCATCACAACGTGGCAAAGCAGCCCGCACACGGACGTCGCCAAGGCGGCACCCAGCCCGGGGCTGCGTGCAAGGCCACGCGCTGCGCCCTGAGCCGGCAGGGGCTGCCCGGGCTGACCACGCATGCCGCCATGGCGTGTCCGGCTGGCACAGAGCCCGCGCATAGCGATGCAGGCGGCTGTGGGCAGCCAGCAGCCGCCGACACGCACCCACCCATGCCGTTCGTCGCCCACTGCCGCCCACAGCACAAGCGCTGTGCATCCCCAGTCGCGGCCCGGGCGTGGGACTGGTTGAAGGGGCGCCGTCCCACGTCAGGTAGTACCCAGAGCCTGGCTGGCAGTGTGGGGATGCGCGGAGGGGCGGAGTGGACAAGGCGCGTGTGCAGGTGTGCGTGCTTCGTGTGGGGGGCCTTGACGGCGGGCGGCTCGTCCGGTGCGGTATGGGCCGCTCCCGTGCCCTGGAGCCTGTGCGCCGCGCCTGCCCGGCTCTCAGTACTGAGCCAGCCTAGATGCCATGCTATAACGGCGCTCGGGCCGCCAGGAATCCACACGGCCGGGCCACACGGTGTCCGGGCACCCGGCCACCCCACACGGCGCAGGGCCCACGGAGGGTCCCAGCGTCCGCGCGGCTGCTGCAAAAATGCCCAGCCCTGATTCTTTCGGACGTGTGTCCATAGAGGCTTGCTCGGAGCTCCCTGGCCGTGCACGGGGGCCATACCTGGCGCGTGGGTGGGCATGTCGACATGCTTGCCGGGTCCGCATTTCGTTAGGATTCGGGCTACCCCCACTTCAAGGCAGCTTGTTTGCGGTCATTTGAGGCGACCTATATGCTCATATGCAAATGGAGGAACCGACGCCAGGAAAGTGGCGACTTTTAGACGGAGCCTTCGCGGCTCGCGACCGGGCCGGCCGCGCGAGAATTGCGAAAACAACTCCTGAGGCCAGACCAAATGCCGCTCAACCAGTGCGACATACGGCTTACACATATACCTGTATATCTAATTTCTAACAGCGCTCGCCAGCACCGCCACAATCGTGTGCCAGGTCGGGCCGTGGCACGGTGCCCGGGCACTGTCTTGCGTGCGCTTCCTGGGCCGCCATGCCCCTCTGGTGCACACCACTCCCACCCCCGCCCTCTAGACACCTCTGGATATATGCATAGTAGTCGCCAGCATCACAACGTGGCAAAGCAGCCCGCACACGGACGTCGCCAAGGCGGCACCCAGCCCGGGGGTGCGTGCAAGGCCACGCGCTGCGCCCTGAGCCGGCAGGGGCTGCCCGGGCTGACCACGCATGCCGCCATGGCGTGTCCGGCTGGCACAGAGCCCGCGCATAGCGATGCAGGCGGCTGTGGGCAGCCAGCAGCCGCCGACACGCACCCACCCATGCCGTTCGTCGCCCACTGCCGCCCACTGCACAAGCGCAGTGCATCCCCAGTCGCGGCCCGGGCGTGGGACTGGTTGAAGGGGCGCCGTCCCACGTCAGGTAGTACCCAGAGCCTGGCTGGCAGTGTGGGGATGCGCGGAGGGGCGGAGTGGACAAGGCGCGTGTGCAGGTATGCGTGCTTCGTGTGGGGGGCCTTGACGGCGGGCGGCTCGTCCGGTGCGGTATGGGCCGCTCCCGTGCCCTGGAGCCTGTGCGCCGCGCCTGCCCGGCTCTCAGTGCTGAGCCAGCCTAGATGCCATGCTATAACGGCGCTCGGGCCGCCAGGAATCCACACGGCCGGGCCACACGGTGTCCGGGCGCCCGGCCACCCCACACGGCGCAGGGCCCACGGAGGGTCCCAGCGTCCGCGCGGCTGCTGCAAAAATGCCCAGCCCTGATTCTTTCGGACGTGTGTCCATAGAGGCTTGCTCGGAGCTCCCTGGCCGTGCACGGGGGCCATACCTGGCGCGTGGGTGGGCATGTTGACATGTTTGCCGGGTCCGCATTTCGTTAGGATTCGGGCTACCCCCACTTCAAGGCAGCTTGTTTGCGGTCATTTGAGGCGACCTATATGCTCATATGCAAATGGAGGAACCGACGCCAGGAAAGTGGCGACTTTTAGACGGAGCCTTCGCGGCTCGCGACCGGGCCGGCCGCGCGAGAATTGCGAAAACAACTCCTGAGGCCAGAACAAATGCCGCTCAACCAGTGCGACCTACGGCTTACACATATACCTGTATATCTAATTTCTAACAGCGCTCGCCAGCACCGCCACAATCGTGTGCCAGGTCGGGCCGTGGCACGGTGCCCGGGCACTGGCCCGCGTGCGCTTCCTGGGCCGCCATGCCCCTCTGGTGCATACCACTCCCACCCCCGCCCTCTAGACACCTCTGGATATATGCATAGTAGTTGCCAGCATCACAACGTGGCAAAGCAGCCCGCACACGGACGTCGCCAAGGCGGCACCCAGCCCGGAGGCGCGTGCAAGGCCACGCGCTGCGCCCTGAGCCGGCAGGGGCTGCCCGGGCTGGCCGCGCATGCCGCCATGGCGTGGCCAGCTGGCACAGAGCCCGCGCATAGCGATGCGGGCGGCTGTGGGCAGCCAGCAGCCGCCGGCACGCACCCACCCATGCCGTTCGTCGCCCACTGCCGCCCACAGCACAAGCGCAGTGCATCCCCAGTCGCGGCCCGGGCGTGGGACTGGTTGAAGGGGCGCCGTCCCACGTCAGGTAGTACCCAGAGCCTGGCTGGCAGTGTGGGGATGCGCGGAGGGGCGGAGTGGGCAAGGCGCGTGTGCAGGTATGCGTGCTTCGTGTGGGGGGCCTTGACGGCGGGCGGCTCGTCCGGTGTGGTATGGGCCGCTCCCGTGCCCTGGAGCCTGTGCGCCGCGCCTGCCCGGCTCTCAGTGCTGAGCCAGCCTAGATGCCATGCTATAACGGCGCTCGGGCCGCCAGGAATCCACACGGCCGGGCCACACGGTGTCCGGGCACCCGGCCACCCCACACGGCGCAGGGCCCACGGAGGGTCCCAGCGTCCGCGCGGCTGCTGCAAAAATGCCCAGCCCTGATTCTTTCGGACGTGTGTCCATAGAGGCTTGCTCGGAGCTCCCTGGCCGTGCACGGGGGCCATACCTGGCGCGTGGGTGGGCATGTCGACATGTTTGCCGGGTCCGCATTTCGTTAGGATTCGGGCTACCCCCACTTCAAGGCAGCTTGTTTGCGGTCATTTGAGGCGACCTATATGCTCATATGCAAATGGAGGAACCGACGCCAGGAAAGTGGCGACTTTTAGACGGAGCCTTCGCGGCTCGCGACCGGGCCGGCCGCGCGAGAATTGCGAAAACAACTCCTGAGGCCAGACCAAATGCCGCTCAACCAGTGCGACCTACGGCTTACACATATACCTGTATATCTAATTTCTAACAGCGCTCGCCAGCACCGCCACAATCGTGTGCCAGGTCGGGCCGTGGCACGGTGCCCGGGCACTGGCCCGCGTGCGCTTCCTGGGCCGCCATGCCCCTCTGGTGCATACCACTCCCACCCCCGCCCTCTAGACACCTCTGGATATATGCATACTAGTCGCCAGCATCACAACGTGGCAAAGCAGCCCGCACATGGACGTCGCCGAGGCGGCACCCAGCCCGGGGGTGCGTGCAAGGCCACGCGCTGCGCCCTGAGCCGGCAGGGGCTGCCCGGGCTGACCACGCATGCCGCCATGGCGTGTCCGGCTGGCACAGAGCCCGCGCATAGCGATGCAGGCGGCTGTGGGCAGCCAGCAGCCGCCGGCACGCACCCACCCATGCCGTTCGTCGCCCACCGCCGCCCACTGCACAAGCGCAGTGCATCCCCAGTTTGCGGTCATTTGAGGCTACCTATGTGCGAAATGGTAAATGTTTGTTATGTGGTACAACCATAACACGCCGTGCACGGTTACTTTATTCCTGCTGCCCCAGCCGCTTGCCTGTACTCCTGCGGCGTGCCGTCACTGCCGTGCCTCTCATCGTGCCGCCCCCATGCTCGTGTGTCAGATTTTTCCCCACTTGGCAGTCGGCAGGCCCCCACGAGTTCCATAGTTGTTTACTTTTCACATAAAGGACAGATATGGTTTAATCGCGTTTGACAGCACGAGACCGAGTCGGAAGAAGCAACTGTCACTGCCATCTGCCACTGCATGTAAAAATGAGTCTAGCACAACGTTGATCCCTACTTGAGCTCTATTAACTTGCTTTTGCGCCTAGGCTCGGCGAGCCTCGGAAATGGGCAAGACGGACAAAAAAGAGAAGAAGGACAAAAAGGAGCGCAGGGATAAAAAGTCAAAGAAGGAGCGCAAGGAGAAGAAAAGCAGCAAGCGATATGAAAGCTCTTCCAGCTCGTCTTCTTCTGAGTCGGAGGGCGAGCAGCATCGCCGCGTGGATAAACTGGTAAGCTCTCAATGATACGTAAATTGAGCTTCCGAGGCTTGCTTTTGGGCTTGGTGGCCAAGATCCCGAGTTTAGTTTGGCTGCGCTTGCCGCGCACTGGGCTGTACAGGCACCATAACAACTGTAACAATGCCTTTGATGTCGGGAATGGATATGAGGTATCCTGAGCTTGGGCACATGCAGTCGGCACCGCCGTGCCCCGTCTGGGCCCGCACTCAGGCTGGCAACCCCACTGCCCGCGGCCGTGCTTCCTTGATTGCGCAGGCCACCAAAGTGGCGGCCCACCTGCAGCGAACGGGCGCCAGCACGGGTGGTCCCACGTTTGTGTGGACTAAGAAGATCGAGCGCGAGCTGGAGAGCGGCAAGACCGTGAGGGACATCGCCAACGCACAGTCGCGCATCTCGCAGGCGGAGCGCATGGTGAGTGGTCCGGGCTGCGAGCGTAGTGTTGGGGAAGGGTAGTTCAGGGCGGGTGTAGGGGCTCTTCATGCTGGGTTGGTGTGCCCTGGTGCAAAAGCATTGAGCAAGGGCTCGAGGACAGGTGGCAATGACGCCTGAGGCCTGACCGCCCCATCTGCTCTGCATTGTGTCCATCGCAGGAGGAGATTGAAAAGGTCCGCAAGCGGCAGGCGGAGCGCGAGGAGGAGAAGGCGCGCCGCGAGGAGGAGCTGGTGCGTGCGGGTTGGGTCATACGCGGGCCACGGGCCGGTCGGGCGGTGCTGAAAGTCCGGACCAGGTAGAACTTCATCAGTGGGGTTGGGTGTTAGGAGTGGCATGCAGTGGGCTGACCTTTGCCAGGGGCTTGCTAGGGGCTTGCCAGGGGCTTAGTAGGTTGTCGTGGGCAGAGTCTATCAAACTCGGTTGGCGGGTACGGTCGAGGCTCGCAATCGGGGGTTGTCAGCTACCCAGCTGCCCAGGGACATCTGCGTGGCGATTTCACGTGATATGGCGCTGGTACCGGGCAAGAGTGGGACCCGGACGGCGACGGGCATCAGGGGCCCGGGCGGACTGCTCCGTAACGCCCCTCAGCCCTTGCCCACAGCGCCTTCCCTTGCGGCATGACTCCTGCCCCATACCTGGGCTTGGAACTGACTAACCCCTCCCTCCCAACACCCTCACTCGCGCAGTCTCTCATCCAGCGGCTGCGCGCCGCCCAGGAGGCCATGGAGAGCGAGGCCAAGGAGGAGGAGTTCTACCTCAACGCGCTCAAGAACAAGGCGGAGAAGCGGTTCGCAGAGGTGAGGGGGCAAGGCCGGGGTGCAGGCGCTTGCCCAGGCGAGGGAGCGGGTGAGGAGGAAGAGTCGCGGGCAAACGGGCGTGCGCCTACTGGGTTATCATTCTTATCAAGCCGAAACCATTACCGTCACGTCATCGACCGCCGCCGCTTACACCACCACCATCGCGCCTGCCACCAACTCCGCCCCATCCCGGCACCACCCCTTAGGGCCGGCCCAGCTCCATCGATAAGATCGCCAAGAACCTGCACGAGTCGCTGCACGGCGTGTACGGCTGCGACATGACGGAGCCCTGGAGCTACTTCGAGGGGCTGCTGCTGGACGAGGCCACCGAGCTGCACCAGGGCATATGCGACTACCAGGTGCGAGGATCATGCGTGCGGGGGTAGGGGCGCGGGGAGGAAAGAGGGAGGCGAGGGAGGCGCTCACCGGTCGAAACAGGCACAACCGGGCTAGCGCAGAAAGTTGTGCCTAAGCTCTTGCCCGGAAAGCAACAACAACAAACATCCGGTAACGGGAACCACCACACCTGCTTTCACGGCGCCACAGGAGTACGACAAGTACGACGACCTGCATCAGAAGTTCTGGGCGGCGCTGCGGGTGGTGGCGGACGCCGAGCTGGAGGAGGCCAAGAAGAGGTGCGGGCAGGGTGCGGTGGGGGCGTTGGGGGCACGTGGAGATGGATGAGGAGCTGGCTTGCTGTGCTTGCTAGGGGCCTCGGACGGGTGGGCGTCACGACCGCCGGGAAGGGTTGCTTGGTGCACAGCGGAGCAGCGGAGCAGGCATAGAGCACGTACGCATCTGGATGTGCGGTAAAGCCTCAGCCCTGAGTCCACTGCTGTCCACGCCCTCCTCAACTACACATCCCGTGGGGACGTTGCTTTTCGTCCTGAGCACGTTGCGCGTTGCTTGCCGCGTACAGGGATGCGGCCGACCGCGCCGCACTGCGCCAGGGCCAGGGCGGTGCCGGCGGCAGTGGACGCGGGGGCGGTGGTGGCAGTGGCCGGGGAGGCGGCGGCGGCGCGGCGGCCAGCGCGGCTGCCGCTGCCGAGGAGGAGGCGGCTGGGCGCAGCAGCCTGCACAGTGACGTGGAGGTGCAGATCGAGAACATGCTGTCGGGTGCGTGCGTGCATGGCGGCGTGGGAGGCCATCGCAGGGTTCTGTAGCGGGTGCCTTGGGGTGAGTGCATTTCGGCGGGCGTGCCTCGTCAGTTCGTCAGAAACCTCGTGACTTGACCGTGCCCTGATGAGCCCCTAGACAGACACAAGAAAACAGGCTAGCAAACAACCCCGCGTGCCCACGCACCTGCACCTGACCACCCGCCCGCCCGCGCAGGCCAGACCTACCCGGCGCTGGTGGCCATGGAGGGCGACGTGGAGCGGGCGCTGTCGGGCGGGCTGGGCGACCCGGAGTACTGGGAGGCGGTGCTCAAGAGGCTGCAGGTGAGTGTGGCGTTAGGAGCGTTGTTTGGGGTGGTGGGGTTGTCTCGCCATTTCCAGCAAGCAATCGGAGACACGAGGATGCATACCCGGACGAGCTGTCCGGTGCGTCCGCAAGTGCAGTGCATCGTCCTTGCCGCAACTGCGCCCCTGATTTCCCGTGCCGCGCCACGCCTGCCCGCCTGCCCCCGCCTGCCCCCAGGTGCACAAGGCCAAGGCCCAGGTGCGGGAGCTGCTGGCGGCCTTCATGCAGCGCCACATCAGCGCAGAGATCATCAAGCGCGAGCAGGCGCGAGAGGAGCGCAAGCGGCAGGCGGAGGAGCGGCGGCAGCAGGTGCGGGCGTGTAGCAGGGGAAGCGGGCGGGGTGCGGGCAGGCAGTCGGGCGGGTTGCGGGCGCGCACCGGGCGGCCGGGCGCTATAGTGGTCATTTGGTGGGCGCGCGCGCTGTGGATGAGGCTTGCAGGCCATATGTACAGGAGCAGCCATGGGGTATGGCTAGCCGGAAGGACGGCGGGTAATAAGGATTGCCGGGACAGGGGATGGCTGGCAGAAGGGCACAGGGAACAAGAGCTGTCAGGGAGATTGTCAGGCAGCGGACAGTCGAGGCAGCGCTGAATAACATCTCCGGGAGACATCTCACGTGCCCTTCCGCCTCGCGTGCATGCTTTGTGGGCGGCATCTCAAGCGCGTTTGACATCCCCAAACCTTCTGCCCAGTGCTGCGCGCTGACCCAGTCGCGGCTGTCGCCCTTTCCTTCTTCAGGCGCTGGCGGAGGGCCGCGACCCCGCGGAGTTGGACTTGGAGGAGAGCAGCAGCGAGGAGGAAGAGGAGGAGGAGCCGGAGCGGCCGGAGAAGCCGGAGCGGGGAGGCGCGGCAGGAGCAGCTGGAGGGGCGGCGGGCGAGGAGCGGAGACGCAAAGAGCCGGGCACGGGGCCCGCGACCGAGGAGGTAAGTGCATGACAGGGCACTGGACACAGGGCAGGTTGGCCCAACCAGACGTGACAAGGCTCACGGCTGGAATGGGCACATTACGGCGTGTGATGTCCGTTCACGCCTAGGTCCTCACTACTCCTCCTGTCTTCACGCGCATCCATGTTTCATCCCTCCTCTGTACAGGAAGCAGCGGCGGCGGGGCCGTCGCGGCCAGCCGGCGCCGACCAAATGGATACGGACGGCGGCGCCGGCACCAGCAAGGGCGAGGGAGCTGACGGGGACGCGGGCGGCGAGGGCGAGGGCGGGGACGCGGCGGCGGGCGGCGAGGAGGAAGCCTCGGAGGAGGAGGACGAGTTCTTTGAACCTGACGTGGATGCTGACGGGCGGCACAGCCCGCCGCCGGTACGGCCCGCGGAGGTGGCGGGCAAGGACGTGGTGAACGAGGAAGACGACTTCAGGTGCGTGCGTGGGATATGGGTGGGAGGGCGGGTGGGCAATGGAAGGCGTTTGATTTTAGGGCGGAGGAGTGCGTACACATGCTCTCGCAAGACTGTCGGAGGCCACCAAGTGTGGTGATGTGGCGTGAGGCGCGCATGGGCAGCTTGAGATGTTGTGGCTGGTGCGCCTTGACTGACCTTAGCTACGCATCCAGCACCCCTCCAATGTCCTTCCACTCCCCCATCACCCATCCCCTATTTGCTGCACAACGGTGTTGTCCGCAGGGCGCTGCAGCTGCTGCGGCAGCAGGTGAAGCTGCAGGCCGCCAACGCCTTCAAGGCCGCCGCAGCGCTGGCCAGTGTGCCCGGAGCCAACAACCAGTCGGCGGCGGAGCGGGCCTACCAGGCGCTGCTGGCGCGAGGCGGCGGCGCCACACACCCCATGCTGCGGAACCTGGCGGCGGAGGTGCGTGAACGGTGTTAGGATGGCTTGCGGGTTGTGCGTCGTGGTATAGATGGCAGGTGCAGTGTAGATGGCAGGTCACGATGGCAGGTGCAGTATGGGGTGATGGGTTCAAGGTGGGATGGAAGGGCGAGGGGTTAGCAGTTGCGAGCCTGTACTTCATCAATTATAGGGCGAGTCGGAGCATAAGCGCTCGCGGGTGCTGCGATGTACTGGACTGCTGGCGTCCGCATCTGCCTCCCTCCACGAGCGCCCCCTCCTTGATGTCCCTTCTGACCCTCCTTCTGCACCGTGCCGCGCAGGAGGAGGCGGCAGCGGCGGGTGGCACTGGCTTTGCAGCCTTCCGCGGCGGCCAGTTCAAGTCGCAGGTGGGCGGGCGGTTCGGATCTGAACGTTGAAGTGGCAGGGCAGGCCGAAACCGCAGCGACAAGTGGAGCAGCGGCTTGACGCTGTGCATGGCTGGCGGCTGCAGCGTGACGGTGAAGCGCAAAAGCGGCAGGTGCTGCCAGACGGAAATGACAGGACCTGGAAGGGGGGAACTTGGAGATGGGTGCTTGCATAGTGCGTAAGTACGCTGGCCCGCTGCCTTCCTTCTTCACGTACCGGTCTTTGCACGCGCTGACGCAAAGTGCATGCCTGTTGGCGCACGTGCGCACATCACATTCATCCTGCGCGCGCAGGAGGAGGAGGATGCGGCAGCCCTGGCGCTATTCCGGACACAGGCGGAGAAGACCATGGGGGCGGTAAGTGACGGGGTGGGAGGGTGCCGGAGGAGCTGGCACGACACTGGGGTTCAGGCGGTGCAAATGGCTTCATCCCTTCTCTATCGCATCTCCAACATCCCCCCTTCATTTTTGAAACACGCCGTTCGCATAAATGGCTCCCCCACCCTCGCTACCTCCTCACCCCCAGGACGAGGGCGACCGGCAGTTCGGCGGCGAGGTGTCACTGGACAGCAAGGTGTACTGGTGGCACGAGAAGTACCGGCCGCGCAAACCCAAGTACTTCAACCGCGTGCACACCGGGTGGGTGGCATGAGGGTGCGGGTGCAAGGCGGGCTAGCCAGCAACGGCCAGGACAGAGCAGATGGAAATGTAGGTCTCAGTGTGATAAATGTGGTAGGCATCCACCAAGGGAAGCCGCACAAAACCACTTGGGCCTACAGCTTACATCCCTCTGACGCTTGCCTTCACCCTCGCCTGTCCCATGCGCCCTTGCTACTCCTCCTCCTCCTGCCAGCTACGAGTGGAACAAGTACAACCAGACGCACTACGACTCGGACAACCCGCCGCCCAAGGTGGTGCAGGGCTACAAGTTCAACATCATGTACTTCGACCTCATCGACAAAAGCAAGGTACGTGCAGGCGTTGTGACTACCACCCTTGAGCTGTGCCCACAAGTGTGCAGGTAATGAGGCGCGGCTTTTGTTCAGGGAAGCTGTGGGATATTGGGAAGAGAGGAAGGGAGGACAGGCACTCAGGCAGCAATGGAAGTGCGGGCGTATGGGTAAGCGACCGCATGCAAGGCATGTCCCCGCTGCCACGCGAACCCTCGCCACCTTATTACCGGGGTTCTAGCACCCGTAACGCATTCCAGACCCACACCTGCCGCCTACATGGATTTGTACTGTTCTCCATACTTCGGAACTCCCACGCTCCCGCCCAGGCGCCAACGTACCGGCTGGCGCCCGACCCCGCCTCCCCGGACGGCTCCACCTGCCTGATCATTTTCAGCGCGGGGCCGCCGTACGAGGACATTGCGTTCAGGTGCGTTCGGGTCTGGCCTGGTGGGATTGCTCGCGGGCAGCTGAGTGGCAGGAAAATGACGCTGGTCCAGGGCACCATGGGGCGGCCTTCCATATGGCATGTCGTAGGGTGGAGCACAGCGCTGCTTGGGGCACTTCCTTGCTTTGGGCACTTGGGGCACTTCCTTGCCTTTGGAAATGTCGACAGCCTTGCTAGTCGACATTTCTGGCTGGGCTCCTTGCACACCACCGTACAATGCGACCTCACAAAACCGGTTGCCGCCCGTGGCACGGCCCGCAACAGGATCGTGAACAAGGAGTGGGAGTACAGCCACAAGCGCGGCTTCAAGTGCACCTACGACCGCGGCATCCTGCACGTCTACTTCAACTTCCAGCGCACACGCTACAGGCGTTAGATAGGTGCAGCAGCAGGCACAGTAGGAGCCTCGAGGGGCCGTGGTAGTAATTGCGGCATGCCTAGATGGTAACAGGCATGTCAAAAAGTCGTTTCGGGCTGCGGCTGTGGTGAGCCGTTTGCAGCGGCATGACGCTCTGGGCAGGGTTGCCGTGTAGTGCCTTTGTATGGGCTGCCTGTAGTCGACAGGTGTGCGGCTGCGCCGTGCCGCCCCGTGGCCCAGGATTCCATGCCAGCAGGATTGTGAGCGTGGTCCCCGCTTTGCCGGGGCGGTCACCTCCCTGATACGGGCCCCAACGCCAGCAGGTTGACTATAAGCAAGGATGTGAAAAGTGTTCCCCGGTCACGGGAAAAGGGGCTGAGCCCCTCCACAGCTTGAGGCCGAACAACCTGATCGCCCGGACATAGCCGGGGTCGGTTTCCACAGGCACCGTGTCTAGCAATCGCGATGCCACAGCAGAGCAAATCACAGCCAGACGCAGCACAGTTGTCAACAGCCGCACTACTTGTCATGCCTCTACGCATGCCTTGCCAGCCCCACCGCGGACCGCTACCTAGACACGAGCTGGCTCCTCAGCCTGCGCGCTTGCGCCGCTTCTTGGGCGGCGCTGCGCCCTCCTCCTCCACGTGGCCTTGCTCGCCCCCTCCGCAAGCGCTGTGCCTACTACGCCTGATGAGCCGCCCGCCGTCAAGGCCCCCCTCACGAAGCACGCATACCTGCGTACGCGTAGCCCCTGCCCCAGCCCCAGCCCCAGCCCCAGCCTCAGCCGCCGCCACTGCCCCGGCCTGCGCCGCCGCTCCACCCACCACCGGCTGACGGCCCCCAGCCCGATGCCGCGCGCCTGCTCACTGCCGACACCCTCGTGTTCGGCCGCGTGCCCCGGTACCCCACCCCTGCCCCCGGCCCCGCCATCGCGACGGTCACCTACACGCCCTCGCCCGCGCTTGCCCACCTCCTACCCTGCCATATCTCTGCGCCAGCCGTTTGCACGTACGACGTAGAGCGCCTATTCACCAACCTGCCCATCCAGACGTGCGTCGACAGCCTGGTTAGCCTCTTCTCCCTCGTCCTCTCACACCTCCACCCCGACGCCATCGGCATGCTCTTCTACCCCTCCAATCGCGCCGCCGAGCCCGCCTGGCCAACTGCCACCGACTGGAGCCGTCGCGCCGCGCCCGCCGCCACCAATGACCGACGCGCCGCGGCCCCCCTCCACCCCCACCGCGGCTTCGACAAGAATGGGCGCTTCTACATGTGGACGGCCGACGCCCTGCGCACAGTCCTGCAGGCCCTCCTGCCAACGCCTTCACGTCGTACCGCACCCAGCACTACCTGCAGGTCCGAGGCGTCGCCATGGGTGCCAACTTTGCATCGTACGTGGCTAACCTCGCCCTTGCCTATGACGAGTTCCGCTGGCAACTCGCGCTGTACGACTGCGTCTTCCGGCCTACCCCCGCCACCCTGCGCGCTGAGGCCGCCCTGGCTGTCGATGTCCTGCTGGCCTTCATGGACACACAGCGGTACACCGACGATCTACTGGGCGGCGGCAACCCCTTCCTCCCCCACCTCCTCCTGCAATCCCAATCTCTGGGCGGCATCACCGGCATCTACTCCACCGACCTCACCCTGGCCGCATCCGGCGCCACCACTGCCGCCGGTGTTGCCACCCCCTACCTCAATTTTGCCATCACGCCGCGTGCCAGTCGCCTCCTCGGCCACATTCTGTACGACCTGCAGCCGTATGACAAAAGAGATGGAGCTAAATTTGCGGCGCTCGGGGTCACTCGCTTCACCCCGTTTTACTCGTGCATCCCTCGGCACGTTCGGACCAACGTGGTCATCAACACCCTCCTCACGCTGGCACGCCTCAGCACCGCGCTCGCCACCTTCCTTCAGGCCGCCCGTGTCGCCCTCCGCCGCCTCCAAGACCGCTCGTACCCACACCCCTT
Source organism: Chlamydomonas reinhardtii (assembly GCF_000002595.2). NCBI lineage: Eukaryota > Viridiplantae > Chlorophyta > Chlorophyceae > Chlamydomonadales > Chlamydomonadaceae > Chlamydomonas > Chlamydomonas reinhardtii. The sequence goes on from NC_057012.1 coordinate 1,356,451, forward strand.
CCTCCGGCGCGCCTTGCGGCAATTCTACCACCAGCACCGCCACGTGCTGCCCTGCACCCTCCCAGACCGCGCGCTCCTCCGCCTGCTGCCTGCCCCGGTCTTCCCGCCGCCGCCTCCTCTGCCACCGCCGCCTCCGATGCCGCTGCCGCCCCCGCCGCCACCGACGACATCCCCTCTTCCGCCACCTCTCCTCCGGCCGGTCTCCTGCCGCCGCCGCCCCCTCTCCCGCCTCCTCCCCTCCCGTGGCGATATACTCACCCGCATATGTTGCCTGGAACCCCCTACCCGGGCGTTTGGCATTCAGCCTCGTCTCCGAGGTGCGCCCGCATGCGCTGCCATGCTCCGCGTCGGCGACGCGCTACAACGTTTACCGGGCACGCCTAATCCCCGGTGTCTCGTCCACGGTCCATAGCCAGTCTTACCTATAAGCGAGAGAGAGAAGTAAAAGCATAGGGCGGCAGCACAGAAGTGTCACGGGCATGCAAAATGGCAACGGTGAAGTACGACGGCATGGTCGAGTCCGCCCCCTCCTCCATCTCAGCCTCCCCGCCGGCCAGCGACATGTCCCTCTGTTAGCAGCAGCTCGAGGGACGCCGGCCGCAGCCTTCAGCCTCAGCCCGCCCCCCAGCACAGCACAGGCGCACGTGGAGCTCTGGGCCTTGGTAGCGGCGGTACCGAGCGGTCCGGTGGCTGTAGTAGGTGATTGGGGGTGGGGCGCCGGACGCGGCTAAGGCGCGCCGCCTGGCGGCGTGCCGATGGCCGCGCCGGTGTTCCTAACGCCATGCCGCTGGAGTGGTGTGGTAACACTGGTAACGGGGCCGCGTGTAGGCACGAGGTGTCGGGTAGGTTTGCAGTGGCCTGGCCGGTCTGCGGGCGACACGTTTTTCGCCGGGCCTTGCGTGTGGCGCTTTCCTTGTGTGGGTGCGTGTGGCGCTTTCCTTGTGTGGGTGCTAGCGTGGGTTTGATGGTCGCGCCGGCCCTGATTGCTGGCGCGGTCCCCTCGGTTGCTGGCCTTTCGGCCGGCGGGCTGCGTGTGTCTGTGCGTGGGCAGCGTGACCGTGTGTGCGGGTGCGGGTGCATGGGGGCGTGTGGCGTGCGTGCATGTGTGTGTGTGTGTGTGTGTGTGTGTGTGTGTGTGTGTGCGCCGCTGTGCGAGAGCGCCTCTGGCCTCGCTCGGCTGTGTTGCTGCTGACTTGTTTAAGCCGCGCGTGCCTCTGTGCCCCCGGGGAGCTCTTTGTGAGCCCGGCCTCTCCCTCCCGAGCGAACCACCCACCGACCAGGCAGCTGCTACCGACCGTGCCAGTCCCACTCGTCAGTAGCGCCCACCGTCATCACACATTCGTGCCAGCTACCAACTTCAGTGTCTTCCTGCTTTGTATTTGACTCCTTTTTCACACTACACTGCAGCGCCAGCGCCAGCGCGACTCGCCAGCAAACACTCCGCTAACCGCACTCGGTCCTTAGGGCGCGCGATACAGCTCTCTGTCCCGAACTTCAGCCACGACACTCCCACTACCAACCCGCGGCGCTTCCTCACACTCCGGTTGTGTTTGTCTCGCAATCGCATTCGACTCGCCCGCCACTCATCCGTACATTCGGGCTCCCTTTTCTGCCTTGCTTCGCCCTGTTTTCGCCCCTGCTTGTCACGCTGTCGCCCGGCCACTGCTTTGCTGCATTCTGTCTGCATTTTCTCTGCGGTTGCCTCTGGTGCTCATCCGTGGACGCTGGTCATCTTCCTGCAGGTGCGCTGCGGCTCTGCATCGCGAGTGTGGCGTTGCGGTCTGTCTGTGTCGTGCTATCGCCTGGCCGGGCGCCCGGAGCGTGAGGAATGCGCATCAGCAAACTTCCAGCCAGCCAGCAACTTGTCGGTACAGTAACGCCGGCGTTCGACCAGCCATGCACTTCTGCTCTGCCACTGCAAACTGTTTGCTGTCTGCTTACGGGTCTGGGCATCGGCTGCACCCTACGGGACCTCGCCAACCTGCCTTGAACCCTGTCCCATCACACACCTGCGTACGCGCCTTGTCCGTCCACTCTACCCCTCCGCGCATCTCCACATGGCCTGTCAGGCTCTGGGTACTATCGGAAGTGGGACGGCGCCCCATCAAACCATCCCATGCCCGGGCCGCGACTGCGCTTGTGATGTGGGCGGCTGCAGGCGATTAACGGCACGGGTGGGTGCGTGTCGGCGGCTGCTGGCTGCCCACAGCCGCCTGCATCGCTATGCGCGGGCTCTGTGCCAGCCGGCCACACCATGGCGGCATGAGCGGGCTCTGCCCGGGCTGACCGCTCATGCCCGGGCAGGTGCTCATGTGCGTGTGCTGGTATGCATACCCGCTGAACTTGGTCGACATGTCGCCTGGACACCTTCAGCCTTAATGCATGTATGCTTGTGATATGTGGCTCTGACAGAATACGATATACGGCTCCGGTACTTCCTGGGTCTCCGAGAAGCAAGGATGTGTGAATTAGCGGGCACTGCGCCCATCACGCCGTGCAACCGTCTACGTAACGACATTATGATTGTAAACATAGTAACAACATGCCTGTCATGTTTGGGGCCGTGTACGAAGGTTTTGGTCGGGCGCGTCCACCGATTCCATATATACAGGGCCAAATAGTCACCTACCCGACAGTTCTGGATATGACGAGTCAGGTTGGTTGCATTGTAGCCCATTGCGATGTAAAACACTCTTCGTTGATCCGATTCTCCCGACTACGCAATACTTCCATTGTTGGCAGAACCTAGACCGAAGACTTCATGACAAGTATCCAACGTCTAATGGCACCTGATATGGTGCTTTGTCCGCATGAAAGAGGCCGTCTGGGAGTTGCAACATCGGCGATATGGCTCGAAAGCCGCGGAGTTGGCCTCTCAAATTCATTCAAGCAAAATAAGCCACGAGGATGCAAATTCATAATCGCTAACTTGAAGCGATGTGGCGTGGGCAACCGTGGTCGCCTGTCGACAGATTGCACCCAGGTGCCACCCAAACCAGACAATAGCCGCTACCAATGTGTATATAGTGTATACTGTACCAAATGAAGGGCTGCGTAGCGGGTGGCCACGACAAAGCGGTCGGGTGTGTTCCAACGATAGGCGCCAAAAGCAACAGCCTTGAGCAAACGGCACCTTCTTACGAGGCATGAAGTGGCCATATGCAGTGGCCAGGAGGTGGCTCAGAGACAGCCATGTGTAGGAGGCCTGGAGTCATGCACCCAAAGGGGGGCGGCGCACAGCTAACACGACAGCGGGAAGTGGAGAAGACGGGCGGCGGCAGCAGACTATGGATGCAATCAACGAACGTGCAGTATGTAACTAACAACCGGTGACTCTCGTCACCACCTGCAAATTTGTCGGTAACTTGCTATATTTGTACGCAACGGGAACAGCAACAGGGAAGGCACACACGAAGGGCACTTGCTTGGGCGCGATCAACCGGCAGGTCAACTGCTTGCTCGGCTGCTGCGGGCCCTGAAAGCTACGTATTTAGCATTTATTTGATGTTTCATGTCATTATATGAGCACATCAATGGAAGTGGAGGCTGCGGCTATCAGTTTAGAGCGCGCGGAGCCAGGACGTCCGGAGCCGGCTCTAGGCCGCTCTCCTTGGCCTGGTCCGGGTTCAATGCTTTGACAGCGCAAACCACCCTAAACATCCCTTTGATGAGATAACTATTAGCACAGAAGCGTTTTGGAATTTGTGCATAGGCTGTAAGCGTCTGGGCCGGGTAGACTTTGTCTTGCGCCGGCAATCCCCGCTCAACACTACCGTTCCCGGCTGTATTTTGTGCACATAGCCATGTATTTGGCAGGAATATAAGTCTAGATGGTATTCCCGTTGGCAGCATGATGCGGCCAGCCTGCAGCCGCTTGTTTGCACGGAGCCGGCTCCAGGCCGCTCTCAAGGGCCTACCCTGCCCCTGTCCAAACAAGCACCGCGTGCGCCCCCTTTCACACCAAAGATTTCTTTTGTCGTATTTCGGGCATATTGTGCATGCTGTTCAACTAGCTGTGAGCGTGGGCGACACGGCAAGCCAGCGGCATCAACGTCAAAGCAGACGCGCACCCAGAGCCCCGCCAAGGCCCCAAGCTGCTCTCTTGCAGCTTCCTACAGCTAAACATAAGAATGGAGCGAAGCGGGCACCTATGTACGCGAGGCTCGGAGACGACGACCGGTATTTGACCGGCGCCTCCGCTGGTGGTCAGAGTTGTGTGTGTAGGCACTTCCTAAGTGATAACTTATGACACCGGCGTAATTAGTGCACTACCAAGTAAGCTATAGAGCCATGGCGCAGCCGTATGCGGTATGCCGGTATGCCGAACATCGATTGGCTCATGCGCCCGAGTGGCCGTGTGAGCGCGAAGCACTTGACATAAATTGGTTTGCACAGGTGATATCATAGATTCCGTTCCTCTGAAGAGCTGTCACCGTGGGACATTGCGAAGCAGTAAACATTGAACACATAAACGCCTTTCTTTTCTTCTCGACCTAGTGTTGTGCAAACCAATTCGCTCATATGGGCTGGTAACATGTTGGGAAGCTGTCAGCAGTGGCGGTTCACCGACTCTATCGACTCCCAGCAGGCACATGGAGCCATGGGGTCCTGCACTTGTGGATATCTCCCACCCAAGGTGGCCAGTGTGAAGGGCTATACCTAGTGCTTAGCTGGGATATGGCGCATGTGCGAATGGGGCGAGCGGTGGCGGGTCGTGTGATCTGATGGTGGGTGTGGGGTGGAGCAGGAGCGGGGTGACCCTGGCACGAACCATGCCTGCCGCCCCTCAGCGGAGGTGCAGGTCAGGCTCGCGCCCACCCAGATTAGCAAGCATCATTCCCTCCTGCGAGTCTGGGCGACGGTGTATGCGTGGATGGGGTGAACAGCGGCCGGTTCTGTGCGTAGACGGGGTGGGTGTGCGTCCGGTGGATGAGGTCGGCGTGGGTAGCAGGGTATGGCTACCGTACACTCCGGCGCCTGTTCCGTGGGCCCTCTCTCCCGTCCACAGGTAGCCTGCGCAACTGACCGGCGTAGGCATGGCGGAGAGCTTGGGGCGCGTTCAGGCTGGGCGCTTACCGGCCAGACTTGTGCGCTGCGGGGAAGGCGTGTGGGTGGCACAAGCTAGCCCTGGCTGATGAAGGTCCCCCCCCCCCGCCTGTTTCGTTGGCCCTCTCTCCCGTCCACAGGTAGCCTGCATCACTGGCCGTTATAGGCATGGCGGGGAGCTTGGGGCGCGTACGGGCTGGGCGCTTACCGGCCTGGGATGTGCGCTGCGGGGGAGGCGTGTGGGTGGCGTGGGTGGCACGGGCTAGCCCTGGCTGATGAAGGCCCGCCCTCCCCCACCTGTTCCGTGGGCCCTCTCCCGTCCACAGGTAGCCTGCGCAACTGACCGGGTAGGCATGGCGGGGAGCTTGGGACGCGTACGGGCTGGGCACGTACGGCCAGACTTGTGCACTGTGGGGGAGGGGTGTGGGCGGCGTGGGTGGCACGGGCTACCCCTGGCTGGTGAAACGCCCGCCCCCTCCTCGCCTGTTCCGTGGGCCCTCTCTCCCGTCCACAGGTAGCCTGCGCAAGTAGCCGTCATAGGCATGGTGGGGAGCTTGGGGCGCGTACGGGCTGGGCGCTTACCGGCCTGGGATGTGCGCTGCGGGGGAGGCGTGTGGGTGGCACGGGCTAGCCCTGGCTGGTGAAACGCCCGCCCCCTCCTCGCCTGTTCCGTGGGCCCTCTCTCCCGTCCACAGGTAGCCTGCGCAAGTAGCCGTCATAGGCATGGTGGGGAGCTTGGGGCGCGTACGGGCTGGGCGCTTACCGGCCAGACTTGTGCGCTGCGGGGGGGGCGTGTGGGTGGTGTGGCTGGCACGGGCTAGCCCTGGCTGGTGAAACGCCCGCCCCCTCCTCGCCTGTTACTTGGGCCCTCTCTCCCGTCCACAGGTAGCCTGCGCAAGTGGCCGTCATAGGCATGGTGGGGAGCTTGGGGCGCGTACGGGCTGGGCGCTTACCGGCCTGGGATGTGCGCTGCGGGGGAGGCGTGTGGGTGGTATGGGTGGCACGGGCTAGCCCTGGCTGATGAAGGTCCGCCCGCCCCCCCGCCTGTTCGTTGGGCCTTCTCTCCCGTCCACAGGTAGGCTATGCAAGTGGCCGTCATAGGCATGGCGGGGAGCTTGGGACGCGTACGGGCTGAGCACGTACGGCCAGACTTGTGCACTGTGGGGGAGGGGTGTGGGCGGCGTGGGTGGCACGGGCTAGCCCTGGCTGGTGAAACGCCCGCCCCCTCCTCGCCTGTTCCGTGGGCCCTCTCTCCCGTCCACAGGTAGCCTGCATCATTGGCCGTCATAGGCATGGCGGGGAGCTTGGGGCGCGTACGGGCTGGGCGCTTACCGGCCTGGGATGTGCGCTGCGGGGGAGGCGTGTGGGTGGCACGGGCTAGCCCTGGCTGATAATGGCCCGCCCCCCCCCCCCGCCTGTTCCGTTGGCCCTCTCTCCCGTCCACAGGTAGCCTGCGCAAGTGGCTGTCATAGGCATGGTGGGGAGCTTGGGGCGCGTACGGGCTGGGCACGTACGGCCAGACTTGTGTGCTGCGGGGGGGGGCGTGTGGGTGGTATGGGTGGCACGGGCTAGCCCTGGCTGGTGAAACGCCCGCCCCCTCCTCGCCTGTTCCGTGGGCCCTCTCTCCCGTCCACAGGTAGCCTGCGCAAGTAGCCGTCATAGGCATGGCGGGGAGCTTGGGGCGCGTACGGGCTGGGCACGTACGGCCAGACTTGTGCGCTGCGGGGGAGGCGTGTGGGCGGCGTGGGTGGCACGAGCTAGCCCTGGCTGGTGTAACGCCCGCCCCCCCCCCGCCTGTTCCGTGGGCCTTTTCTCCCGTCCGCAGGTATCCTGCGCAACTGGCTGTCATAGGCATGGCGGGGAGCTTGGGGCGCGCACGGGCTAGGCACGCACCGACCTGACTTGTGCGCTGCGGGGGGGGGGGGGGGCGTGTGGGTGGCGTGGGTGGCACGGGCTAGCCCTGGCTGGTGAAACGCCCGCCCCCTCCTCGCCTGTTACTTGGGCCCTCTCTCCCGTCCACAGGTAGCCTGCGCAAGTGGCTGTCATAGGCATGGCGGGGAGCTTGGGGAGCGTACGGGCTGGGCGCTTACCAACCTGACGTGTGCGCTGAGGGTAGGTGTGTGGCTGGCACGGGCTAGCCCTGGCTGATGAAGGCCCGCCCGCCCCCCCCCCCCGCCGCCTGTTCCGTGGGCCTTCTCTCCCGTCCACAGGTAGCCTGCGCAACTGGCTGTCATAGGCATGGCGGGGAGCTTGGGGCGCGTACGGGCTGGGCGCTTACCGGCCAGACTTGTGCGCTGCGGGGGAGGCGTGTGGGCGGCGTGGGTGGCACGGGCTAGCCCTGGCTGATGAAGGCCCCCCCCACCTGTTCCTTTGGCCCTGTCCCGTCCACAGGTAGCCTGCGCAAGTGGCCGTCATAGGCATGGCGGGGAGCTTGGGGCGCGTACGGGCTGTGCGCTTACCGGCCAGACTTGTGCACTGTGGGGGAGGGGTGTGGGCGGCGTGGGGGCACCGGCTAGCCCTGGCTGGTGTAACGCCCGCCCCCCCCACCTGTTTCTTTGGCCCTCTCCCGTCCACAGGTAGCCTGCGCAAGTGGCCGTCATAGGCATGGCGGAGAGCTTGGGGCGCGTACGGGCTGGGCACGTACTGGCCTGGCTTGTGCGCTGAAGGGGAAGGTGTGTGCTGCGGGGCCGCCGTGGGTGGCACGGGCTAGCCCTGGCGGACAATGTCATGCGGTCTGGGCGCGTGCTGACTTGACGCGAACCCGAGCGCCCTTGCACGCGCGCGCATGCGTGGCTGCATCCCCTGCTCCGTTCCATAGTTGGCCTATACAAGTGGCGCTGGAGGTGTGGTTGAACGAGGCGTGTGGCGTGGCGGGTTTTGTTTGGCTCTGAGGGTGTCAAAGAACAGGACAGCAGCGGCTGACACTGGCCTCAGCGCCGGTGCACCCGCGCGCATTCTGCAGGTGTTTTTTTATGCAAGATTCGGTGTTTCTGAACGCCACCTAATATTGTCGTATGGATACGCACCATGTTTAAGCGATGGGCGGGCACCTCCTGACACCAGACTGCGGAACGCACCAGGCAGCATATTGGTTACGGCAAGCGGATGAATCCCAACATTCGTGGGGAGCTGACACGTCTTACCAACATCTATGCAGGCAGCGAATCAACGCTTCGATTTAAGTTGCAAGTTTGCAGGGATCTGGAAGATTTGTGGAGGGACTGTGTGTGCGTGTGTGCTGGGGTAGTAGTAGAGGGGTGCGTGGGAGCAAGGCACACGAACCCTGCCGCCGGACGCCCGTCTGCATGCCGTCCAAGGCCGCCCGCATAGCCATACCATGCCTATGCACTAGTCTAATGTTATATTGGCAAGGGTTTCATGGCTTGGCTGTGCGGCGAGGTTTTCTGGGTGCTGGTGGTGGGTGATGGTTGTAGGGGGGAATGCCGTGCGCATGCAGCCAAAGGATACCGCATGTGATACCCGGCTCACACACGTATGAGACATATATAAGCATTGCGCCAGGCGCGCAAGCCGGTCCGTTGACGTTTGCATGCGTGGCGTGGGCCAAAGTGGGTTTCAGGGCATGGTGTGTATGAGCCGCCGTATCCAGACAGCAGTCACATGCATCCCCTGACCCCATTTTCCTGGAATCCGCGGGTAATACCCGGCTCACACACGTATGAGACATATATAAGCATTACGCCAGGCGCGCAAGCCGGTCTGTTGACGTTTGCATGCGTGGCGTGGGCCAAAGTAGGTTTTAGGGCATGGTGTGTATGAGCCGCCGTATCCAGACAGCAGTCACATGCATCCCCTGACCCCATTTCCTGGAATCCGCGGGTGATACCCGGCTCACACACGTATGAGACATATATAAGCATTACGCCAAGCGCGCAAGCCGGTCCGTTGACGTTTGCATGCGTGGCGTGGGCCAAAGTGGGCTTCAGGGCATGGTGTGTATGAGCCGCCGTATCCAGACAGCAGTCACATGCATCCCCTGACCCCATTTCCTGGAATCCGCGGGTGATACCCGGCTCACACACGTATGAGACATATATAAGCATTACGCCAAGCGCGCAAGCCGGTCCGTTGACGTTTGCATGCGTGGCGTGGGCCAAAGTGGGCTTCAGGGCATGGTGTGTATGAGCCGCCGTATCCAGACAGCAGTCACATGCATCCCCTGACCCCATTTCCTGGAATCCGCGGGTGATACCCGGCTCACACACGTATGAGACATATAAAAGCATTACGCCAAGCGCGCAAGCCGGTCCGTTGACGTTTGCATGCGTGGTGTGGGCCAAAGTAGGTTTTAGGGCATGGTGTGAATGAGCCGCCGTATCCAGACAGCAGACACATGCATCCCCTGACCCCATTTCCTGAACTCCGCGGGTGATACCCGGCCCACACACGTATGAGACATATATACGTACGCATTACGCCAAGCGCGCAAGCCGGTCCGTTGACGTTTGCATGCGCGGTGTGGGCCAAAGTGGGTTATTTCAGGGAAATGAAGCCTCCCAACCCCATCACCGCACACACAACGAATCCACACATCAGTGCCTGCCACCCCCCCTCCCCCGCAGTACATAGGCAGGATACGTGCATGCGGGCTGGCTGGCTTGGGCCACCAACGTGTGTTGATTCCGTGCCAGCTCCCCATGAATGTTGGGATTCATCCGCTTGTCGTAACCAATATGCTGCCTGGTGCGTTCCGCAGTCTGGTGCCAGGAGGTGCCCGCCCATCGCTTAAACATGGTGCGTATCCATACGACAATATTAGGTGGCGTTCAGAAACACCGAATCTTGCATAAAAAACACCTGCAGAATGCGCGCGGGTGCACCGGCGCTGAGGCCAGTGTCAGCCGCTGCTGTCCTGTTCTTTGACACCCTCAGAGCCAAACAAAACCCGCCACGCCACACGCCTCGTTCAACCACACCTCCAGCGCCACTTGTACAGGCCAACTATGGAACGGAGCAGGGGATGCAGCCACGCATGCGCGCGCGTGCAAGGGCGCTCGGGTTCGCGTCAAGTCAGCACGCGCCCAGACCGCATGACATTGTCCGCCAGGGCTAGCCCGTGCCACCCACGGCGGCCCCGCAGCGCACACCTTCCCCTTCAGCGCACAAGCCAGGCCAGTACGTGCCCAGCCCGTACGCGCCCCAAGCTCTCCGCCATGCCTATGACGGCCACTTGCGCAGGCTACCTGTGGACGGGAGAGGGCCAAAGAAACAGGTGGGGGGGGGGCGGGCGTTACACCAGCCAGGGCTAGCCGGTGCCCCCACGCCGCCCACACGCCTGCCCCACAGCGCATAAGTCAGGCCGGTAAGCGCACAGCCCGTATGCGCCCGAAGCTCTCCGCCATGCCTATGACGGCCACTTGCATAGCCTACCTGTGGACGGGAGAGAGGGCCCACGGAACAGGCGGGGGAGGGGGGGCGGGCCTTCATCAGCCAGGGCTAGCCCGTGCCAGCCACACACCTACCCTCAGCGCACAAGTCAGGTTGGTAAGCGCCCAGCCCGTACGCGCCCCAAGCTCCCCGCCATGCCTATGACGGCCACTTGCGCAGGCTACCTGTGGACGGGAGACAGGGCCCACGGAACAGGCGAGGATGGGGCGGGCG